>NC_034186.2:72639791-72752624 GCF_002021735.2 Oncorhynchus kisutch | reverse complement strand
CTCTCAATCTCTCTCTCTCTCTCCATCTCTCTCTCTCTCTCTCCATCTCTCTCTCTCTCTCTCCATCTCTCTCTCTCTCTCTCCATCTCTCTCTCTCTCTCTCCATCTCTCTCTCTCTCTCCATCTCTCTCTCCTCCTCCACTCTCTCTCTCTCTCTCCATCTCTCTCTCTCTCCATCTCTCTCTCTATCTCTCCATCTCTCTCTCTCTCTCCATCTCTCTCTCTCTCTCCATCGCTCTCTCTCTCTCCATCGCTCTCTCTCTCTCCATCGCTCTCTCTCTCTCCATCGCTCTCTCTCTCCATCGCTCTCTCTCTCCATCGCTCTCTCTCTCTCCATCGCTCGCTCTCTCTCTCTCCATCGCTCGCTCTCTCTCTCTCCATCGCTCTCTCTCTCTCTCTCTCCATCGCTCGCTCTCTCTCTCTCTCCATCGCTCGCTCTCTCTCTCTCTCCATCGCTCGCTCTCTCTCTCTCTCCATCGCTCGCTCTCTCTCTCTCCATCGCTCGCTCTCTCTCTCTCTCCATCGCTCGCTCTCTCTCTCTCTCCATCGCTCGCTCTCTCTCTCTCTCCATCGCTCGCTCTCTCTCTCTCTCCATCGCTCGCTCTCTCTCTCTCCATCGCTCGCTCTCTCTCTCTCCATCGCTCGCTCTCTCTCTCTCCATCGCTCGCTCTCTCTCTCTCTCCATCGCTCGCTCTCTCTCTCTCTCCATCGCTCGCTCTCTCTCTCTCTCCATCGCTCGCTCTCTCTCTCTCTCCATCGCTCGCTCTCTCTCTCTCCATCGCTCGCTCTCTCTCTCTCCATCGCTCGCTCTCTCTCTCTCCATCGCTCGCTCTCTCTCTCTCCATCGCTCGCTCTCTCTCTCTCTCCATCGCTCGCTCTCTCTCTCTCTCCATCGCTCGCTCTCTCTCTCTCCATCGCTCTCTCTCTCTCTCCATCGCTCTCTCTCCATCGCTCTCTCTCCATCGCTCGCTCTCTCTCTCTCCATCGCTCGCTCTCTCTCTCTCCATCGCTCGCTCTCTCTCTCCATCGCTCGCTCTCTCTCTCTCTCCATCGCTCGCTCTCGCTCTCTCTCCATCGCTCGCTCTCTCTCTCTCTCCATCGCTCGCTCTCGCTCTCTCTCCATCGCTCTCTCTCCATCGCTCTCCATCGCTCTCTCTCTCCATCGCTCTCCATCGCTCTCCATCGCTCTCCATCGCTCTCCATCGCTCTCTCTCTCCATCGCTCTCTCTCCATCGCTCTCCATCGCTCTCCATCGCTCTCTCTCTCCATCGCTCTCTCTCTCCATCGCTCTCTCTCTCCATCGCGCTCTCTCCATCGCTCTCTCTCTCCATCGCTCTCGCTCTCTCTCTCTCTCCATCGCTCTCGCTCTCTCTCTCTCCATCGCTCTCTCTCTCTCCATCGCTCTCCATCGCTCTCTCCATCGCTCGCTCTCTCTCTCTCTCTCTCTCTCCATCGCTTTCTCTCATCGCTCTCTCTCTCTCTCTCTCTCTCTCTCTCCATCGCTTTCTCTCATCGCTCTCTCTCTCATCGCTCTCTCTCTCTCCACTCTCTCTCCTCGTCTCTCTCTTTCAGAGGTATGTGGTAAGTGTGGTGAGGCTCTGTCTCGTTCCCAGCCTGCAGTGAGAGCCATGAACAAACTCTTCCACTCTGACTGTTTCTGCTGTATGAGCTGCCATCGCCCCCTGCAGGGCATGCAGTTCTACGACAAGGACGGGACGCCACAGTGTGACGACTGCTACACTGTGAGTACACACACACGCACAGTAATTACATGCATAAACAGCTTACAGTAATTCATTCACTCTCTCACACACAAAGACATGTAACGTGTTTGCTCTCTCTCCCACCCTCCTGTCTGTGTGTCTCTACAGAGTTCTCTGGCGGTGTGTTCTCGGTGTGGTGAGCGTATTACAGACCGTGTGTTGAAGGCGGTGGGCCAGTGTTTCCATGCCCATTGTTTCCGCTGCTGCACCTGCGCCTGCAGCCTGGAGGGGGCGCCCTTCATCACCGACGACAACAACAACCCATACTGTGTCCCAGACTACCACAGGTACGGCCTCTCATCTCCTTGTCTTTCTCTCTATCGCTCTCAGGTATTGTCCTCTGTGTGTGTGTGTGTGTGTGTGGTACAGTCTAATGTCCTCTCTGTCCCCCTGCCTGTAGGCGGTTCTCTCCCCTGTGTGTGTGTGTGGTACAGGTCTAATGTCCTCTCTGTCCCCCTGCTTGTAGGCGTTTCTCTCCCCTGTGTGTGTGTGGTACAGTCTAATGTCCTCTCTGTCCCCCTGCCTGTAGGCGTTTCTCTCCCCTGTGTGTGTGTGGTACAGTCTAATGTCCTCTCTGTCCCCCTGCCTGTAGGCGTTTCTCTCCCCTGTGTGTGTGTGGTACAGTCTAATGTCCTCTCTGTCCCCCTGCCTGTAGGCGTTTCTCTCCCCTGTGTGTGTGTGGTACAGTCTAATGTCCTCTCTGTCCCCCTGCCTGTAGGCGTTTCTCTCCCCTGTGTGTGTGTGTGGTACAGTCTAATGTCCTCTCTGTCCCCCTGCCTGTAGGCGTTTCTCTCCTCTGTGTGTGTGTGGTACAGGTCTAATGTCCTCTCTGTCCCCCTGCCTGTAGGCGTTTCTCTCCCCTGTGTGTGTGTGGTACAGTCTAATGTCCTCTCTGTCTCCCTGCCTGTAGGCGTTTCTCTCCCCTGTGTGTGTGTGGTACAGTCTAATGTCCTCTCTGTCCCCCTGCCTGTAGGCGTTTCTCTCCCCTGTGTGTGTGTGTGGTACAGTCTAATGTCCTCTCTGTCCCCCTGCCTGTAGGCTTTTCTCTCCCCTGTGTGTGTGTGTGGTACAGTCTAATGTCCTCTCTGTCCCCCTGCCTGTAGGCGTTTCTCTCCCCTGTGTGTGTGTGGTACAGTCTAATGTCCTCTCTGTCCCCCTGCCTGTAGGCGTTTCTCTCCCCTGTGTGTGAGCTGTAATGAGCCCATAGTTCCTGACGCCGGCAGTCAAGAGACCGTCAGAGTCGTGGCCCTCGACAAGAACTTCCACCTCAAGTGCTACCGCTGTGAGGTAAGGACAACAGACCTGCTACATCTAAAGTACTACCACTGTGAGGTAAGGACAACAGACCTGCTACATCTAAAGTACTACCGCTGTGAGGTAAGGACAACAGACCTGCTACATCTAAAGTACTACCGCTGTGAGGTAAGGACAACAGACCTGCTACATCTAAAGTACTACCGCTGTGAGGTAAGGACAACAGACCTGCTACATCTAAAGTGCTACCGCTGTGAGGTAAGGACAACAGACCTGCTACATCTAAAGTGCTACCACTGTGAGGTAAGGACAACAGACCTGCTACATCTAAAGTACTACCGCTGTGAGGTAAGGACAACAGACCTGCTACATCTAAAGTACTACCGCTGTGAGGTAAGGACAACAGACCTGCTACATCTAAAGTACTACCGCTGTGAGGTAAGGACAACAGACCTGCTACATCTAAAGTACTACCGCTGTGAGGTAAGGACAACAGACCTGCTACATCTAAAGTACTACCGCTGTGAGGTAAGGACAACAGACCTGCTACATCTAGAGTACTACCGCTGGGAGGTAAGGACAACAGACCTGCTACATCTAAAGTACTAACGCTGGGAGGTAAGGACAACAGACCTGCTACATCTAAAGTACTACCACTGTGAGGTAAGGACAACAGACCTGCTACATCTAAAGTACTACCGCTGGGAGGTAAGGACAACAGACCTGCTACATCTAAAGTACTACCGCTGGGAGGTAAGGACAACAGACCTGCTACATCTAAAGTACTACCGCTGGGAGGTAAGGACAACAGACCTGCTACATCTAAAGTACTTCCGCTGGGAGGTAAAGATCTGCTACATCTTGTGCCAGATGTAACTCCTGAAGATGTATTATAAAGAGCTGATTAAATGTTGAAACAGTTTGAATGGTGTCCCCCGAGTGTTTTGGATGGAAATGTTTTCCAGTGACCTTTTGCACATCCTGAAGTCTCCTTCCTGGTTGCAGGATTGTTCCCGCCCCCTCTCCATAGAGGCGGACGCAGACGGCTGCTACCCATTGGACGGCAGGATCCTGTGCATGAAGTGCCACACCCAGCGGGCCAAGGCTATGCAGTGATTGGTGGACACATCTGTTATTCAAGTCGAACTTTGAACCAAATCCAAGGCACAGGATCCATTCAGCTTCCACCGTTCTGTCTTTGCAACAGGGCTTTACTTGTGCGCTCTGTGTGTGTGTGTGTGTGTGTGTGTGTGTGTGTGTGTGTGTGTGTGTGTGTGTGTGAGAGTTCATGAGTGAAAGCGAGTATGTTTGCATGCAGATGTCGTTATGTCTCTCTCTTTCTGCTTATTCCCTCTCTCAGTCCAGAGGTAATGTACTGCACTGAGATAGACTTCCTCCTCCTCTCCCCGCCTTCTCCCCTTGTATTAATGCCAGTCTTATCAAGGCCATTTTTTGTTTACGCTAAAATTCCCAGCATGTCTTGCACAAGTATAGCTTAGTCATGGGCTGTGTCCCAACAGTCAAAGATGGCTTCCTCTCCTCTTCTCTCTCCACTGATTGGAAAACATGTTGAGAAGGTTTCAGCCATACAACTTTGATTTGTCTTTCACTTTTCAGTGGTACAGAAGGAAAAGAGTGGAAGTATTTCAGAGTATTTGAGACATAGTAACAGTAGTTCAGTGTAACCCCCTGACCCCAGTGCACGAGGAGTTGAACAAAAGTTTAAGGTGGACTAATTCATGTTCCCCTGCACCTCCCATAGGGCTGAGCTCTGGTGGGCTGGTGGCACCTGAAGCACTTTGGGAGTTGTAGTGCCTGCAAACATACAAGATGCTTAACTGCCTTTAGAGAGTGCTTTCTACAGAACTACATATCCCATCAGACATGATGTAGCAGAGCAGTGTGCTGTGGGAAATGTAGTTCCTCTTGGGCTAAAAACAGTCCAAAAAAACGAACAAAAATATGTGAATGTCGCTCTCGTTTGTTTTTGTTGTGTGCGTTTGTTGCTTTATAGGCATGCATAGCTACAGATCACTGTCAGTTACTCTCACCAGTTTGTCAAGCACAGAATGAGGGTACAATACGATCAAAATTACCATTTATTTCTTTGTCAAAAGAATAGAAGATTTAAGATCATGATTAGAGACACTACCTAGAACAAAGGTCAAAAGTTAGCCCAGCACAGATTCCATTCCTATGATCTCCTCATGTTAAATAGAGTGCTGTAGTTTAAAGAGGACCACATGGCTTAGAACAGAACCTACGCTACAGGCAGAAGTTGCTCTTAACCGCTAGGATCAGATTACCCTACCTCATCCCTATTCTTAATTTAAAGGGGATGGAGGGGAAAATGTCAGATCCTGCATCAGTAGTTAGAGGCAACCAGGACCTACAGTATAATCCTATCATCCTCAATGAAGCGCTCTTGAACACATACTTATCTAGTGGGCAGGCGAGTTAAGATATCTAATGATTAACATAGAGATATTACCTCTCATTAATTCAATTCACCTAAAGGTAAACTCATGGATTTTTGCACTATACACCTGCATTTACAAATGCTTAGTATTTGGGCATTTGCAGCTCTCTGAATAACATAATAAAACTGATTCTGAATCAGGGTTTTAAGTATTATAAACATGCAACAGATCAAATGGCCAGTCTGTTTTCCAGTAGAGTGTAGTAGGTCATTGACTGTAGCAGTAGCATGTAGATCAAACCAATACAGTTCAAGGTGATGGTAACACGTCACTCAAACGCATCACACTTTAAATTCACTGCCTTTGTTTTTGTGGAATTGACTTCAAGTTTTAATCATGTTTTGTGTGCTTTACACAGTATATTGTCCCTCTACCTTTCTCATAATACTCCAATGACTACCACTGTTTCCATTATTCCGCTTAGTGCTCTTTTATGTCTCGATATCAGTTATATTTACTCTGCTTGTAATCTTACCATACTGTATTTCTTTGATAAGTACTTATTTTCTGTGATTTTTCTGTGAAACTTTGTGAGTTGCCATTTCCACCCTAGTATTCCTCTCTGTCCTGTTCAGACTGGTTTGGCACCAAACACCCATCCTTATACAATCCTCAGTCTGGCATAGCAACACAACCCTAATGACCAAACTAACATCCTAAACCATATGGCCAAATACGACTCCATATGCATGTTATCTGGGTCGTCGGTATCATCTTTAGTATACTTTTTTTATTTGCCCACATGATTCCCCCCATTGTGACCATGCCTTTGTCTTCTGTCAGACCATTGGTGTGTGATGATGCCTTCAAAAACACCACTTTGCTCATTTATTTAATGATGATTGCCTTGTTCTTTTGATATAGTTTTTATAAATTCCTCTTTATATTTGTGTGTGTGTTTACGGTTCCAAACATGCCAACATTAATTACCAGTACATGTCATTCTTTTTCTTCTTTAATTTTACTGTACTCAAAATAAAACTGCTAATTGCCTAAATGCTGTGTGGTTTTATTGTGCCTGTTTGGCATTTGCAATAATTGAGTGTCTTTATTTCTGGAAGTATTCAGTATTGTCCTCATTCTCTCACATCAAATACAGTATCTCTCTCTTCCTCCATGTAACGTGTCCTCCACTATGCTATCAGTGACGTGTTCCATTGCCAGATGACCTCTAGAACACCCTCGCTCTCTATCAATTCATACCAGACCCTCTGCTGCACTGATAGTGACGCGGGTAGACGGCTGTGTGTGCACTGTGTTTTCATTTGAGAAAATGTTTGTTACCCTGCATCGAGAGGAGAATGTGTCCTCTAATGTTTGGACTTTTTCTGTGTTTCAGAGTTCTGCTGATTTTATTGGCTCTGTACCGACCTGTTGCTAAGGGACGTTATGTTCTCATTACGGCAGGGTAGCCTAGTGGTTAGAGCAAGTTCAAATCCCCGAGCTGACAAGGTACAAATCTGTCGTTCTGCCCCTGAACAGGCAGTTAACCCACTGTTCCTAGGCCGTCATTGAAAATAGGAATTTGTTCTTAACTGACTTGCCTAAATAAAGGTAAAATGAAAACATTTGAGTTAAAACTCAGTCATTTTAGGGTTGTGGATTGAAGAGGATTCCTCCTACACATCAAACACACCCACGTGCATGTCACAGTCTAAATGGATCCACAGTGCCACCTGATAATGTAGCAGAGAGAGAGGTAGGCTGCCAGGTCAACTCTGTTTATCAGAACGTCAGAGGAGGAGAGCAGTGAGTGATGAAAGAAGATGGAGAGCTGAGATGACAGCTGGCTGATGGAGGGAGAGATGGAGGCTATGTGTGAGGGAGAAATGAGAAATGTCAGTGGCTGCAACAAGCTAAACCCAGACAGACAGAACAAGACACACAACAGAGTATGGCAGAAATCCCAGCAGAGCCTCAATTAAAAGACCGTCTGCAGGTTTTTACCTATCTCATGAAATGTTATGAAGTTTATGCTGATCCTAGGTGATGTCAAATCAATGTGTTGGCCTGCCACAGGCTGAACACTTTCTACTTGTTAGAGCAAGCTCTCAATTCCCTGCGTCTCATACTGTACATTTCAAGTTGTATAGAGGAGTGTCTTCCTTTTAATGTGGTATTACATGTATATAGAGGACAATATAGGTTATAATAAGATTGTCATGTGTCAAGTGAGCCCCAGCCCCTACCGCAGCTGGATAGCCTTCCTGAGCCCCAGCCCCTACCGCAGCTGGATAGCATTCCTGAGCCCAAGCCCCTAACCCAGCTGGATAGCCTTCCTGAGCCCCAGCCCCTAACCCAGCCCCTACCCCAGCTGGATAGCCTTCCTGAGCCCCAGCCCCTAACCCAGCCCCTACCCCAGCTGGATAGCCTTCCTGAGCCCCAGCCCCTAACCCAGCCCCTACCCCAGCTGGATACCCTTCCTGAGCCCCTACCCCAGCTGGATAGCCTTCCTGAGCCAAGCCCCTACCCCAGCTGGATACCCTTCCTGAGCCCCAGCCCCTAACCCAGCCCCTACCCCAGCTGGATAGCCTTCCTGAGCCCCAGCCCCTACCCCAGCTGGATACCCTTCCTGAGCCCCAGCCCCTACCCCAGATGGATACCCTTCCTGAGCCCCAGCCAACACCCCAGCGTGATAGCCTTCCTGAGCCCCAGCCCCTACCCCCCGATGGATACCCTTCCTGAGCCCCAGCCCCTACCCCAGCTGGATAGCCTTCCTGAGCCCCAGACCCTACCCCGCCCGATACCCTTCCTGAGCCCCAGTCCCTACCCCAGCTGGATACCCTTCCTGAGCCCCAGTCCCTACCCCAGCTGGATACCCTTCCTGAGCCCCAGCCCCTACCCCAGCCCGATACCCTTCCTGAGCCCCAGCCCCAGTCTGAAGAGGAGGTGAAGCCCTGGGTGTGGACACATCACCGCATACTCCTTCTCTTCCTCCTGGCATCCTCCTCCTGCGCCTCCATAGTGGGCCTGGCCTACTACTCCCAGCAGCACCTCCCACCAGAGAGCACACCTCCAGCCTCTCCTCCATGTACCTCCCCGGCTTGTCACAGAGCTACCACCCGTCTACCGCCCGTAAGATTTGTCATGTGTCAAATTAGTCTTAAATGAAGCAGAAATGTGTATCATGATAATTCTGATATGAAACTGACTATCCTTCAATTTTGTTTAGATTGACTGAACTGCAGCCCCCTTCTAATACCCTTTCAGCTCCAGTCCCAACTACATCCTCTCTCTGAGGCCCAGCCCCTACCCCAGCTTGATAGCCTTCCTGAGCCCCAGCCCCTAACCTAGCCCCTACCCCAGCTGGATAGCCTTCCTGAGCCCCAGCCCCTAACCCAGCCCCTACCCCAGCTGGATAGCCTTCCTGAGCCCCAGCCCCTACCCCAGCTGGATAGCCTTCCTGAGCCCCAGCCCCTAACCCAGCCCCTACCCCAGCCCCTACCCCAGCTGGATAGCCTTCCTGAGCCCCAGCCCCTAACCTAGCCACTACCCCAGCTGGATAGCCTTCCTGAGCCCCAGCCCCTACCCCAGCCTGATACCCTTCCTGAGCCCCAGCCCCTAACCTAGCCACTACCCCAGCCTGATACCCTTCCTGAGCCCAAGCCCCTACCCCAGCTGGATGGCCTTCCGGAGCCCCAGCCCCTAACCCAGCCCCTACCCCAGCTGGATAGCCTTCCTGAGCCCCAGCCCCTAACCTAGCCACTACCCCAGCTGGATAGCCTTCCTGAGCCCCAGTCCCTACCCCAGCTGGATACCCTTCCTGAGCCCAAGCCCCTACCCCAGCTGGATACCCTTCCTGAGCCCCAGCCCCTACCCCAGCCTGATACCCTTCCTGAGCCCCAGCCCCTAACCTAGCCACTACCCCAGCCTGATACCCTTCCTGAGCCCAAGCCCCTACCCCAGCTGGATACCCTTCCTGACCCAGCCCCAGTCTGAAGAGGAAGTGAAGCCCTGGGTGTGGACACATCACCGTATACTCCTTCTCTTCCTCCTGGCATCCTCCTCCTGCACCTCCATAGTGGGCCTGGCCTACTACTCCCAGCAGCACCTCCCACCAGAGAGCACACCTCCAGCCTCTCCTCCATGTACCTCCCCGGCTTGTCACAGAGCTACCACCCGTCTGCCCGTCTCAGTCGACCCCTTCACTCAGCCCTGTGACTACTTCCTGTTTCCCTGTGGGTCTGAGGGGGTGTCTCTGTCCACCAGGGGGAGACAGAGGGGCAAGAGTGTCCCCCTACACCCACAGGGTCATGAGCTGGGCAGTACAGGCAGAGAAAGAGGGAGGAAGGAGAGAGAGAGACCGGCAAAGACATAAGAGAAAAGGTTCCAGCAGACAGAATGCCAGACAGACAGACTGCGCTACTGCTGACAATGAGGGAGATTTTGGGTGAGAATCTAAGAACGTTGCTCTGTTGATTTTGTACCTGTTCTTTGGGACAACGATTTAAATAGAACTGCTGAAACCGTTTCCATAACAGGACCTTTTATCCTCACAATGAAACTTTGATTTAATGTTCCTCTGTCAGAAGCTGAGGACCACTCCAGCCCGGGTAACTCAGCTAGGAAGAAGGCCTGTATGTTCTATCTTTCCTGTATGGACACTGGCCCCACAGAGACTGCCGGGCCAGAATCCTTCCTCGGGCTAGTCCCCCCCCCCCCCCCCCTAGCTGGGTGGCTGGGCTGGTAGACTGGGGTTCTGGAGCAGTGAAATACCTAATGGGTGTTCTACAGTATATAGACCTACTCCAATTTGCATACCGCACCAACAGATCCATAGATGACGCAATCTCTATTACACTCCACACTGCCCTTTCCCACCTGGAGAAAAGGACCGCACATTGACTCTGTACTGGTACCCCATGTATATAGCCTCGCTATTGTTATTTACTGCTGCCCTTTAATCATTTGTTATTTTTATCGCTTTCTTTTTTTGTTGGTATTTTCCTAACTGCATTGCTGGTTAAGAGCTTGTAAGTGTTGTATTCGGCGCATGTGACAAATTTAATTTGATTTGTGTGTGTGTGTTTAGAGAACAGAAAGACAGAAGATGTAGGCTGTGATGAAGAATAGCAGCAACAAAATATAAATAGGACATGTTCATTGTGTCCCATGGAAGAGAGTTTAGAACACATTTTAGTGAACTGCTACAGAACTAAAGAAATATGGGTTCTGATGAGAAGTATATACACTGCTCAAAAAAATAAAGGGAACACTTAAACAACACAATGTAACTCCAAGTCAATCACACTTCTGTGAAATCAAACTGTCCACTTAGGAAGGAACACTGATTGACAATAAATTTCACATGCTGTTGTGCATATGGAATAGACAACAGGTGGAAATTATAGGCAATTAGCAAGACACCCCCAATAAAGGAGTGGTTCTGCAGGTGGTGACTACAGACCACTTCTCAGTTCCTATGCTTCCTGGCTGATGTTTTGGTCACTTTTGAATGCTGGCGGTGCTTTCACTCTAGTGGTAGCATGAGACGGAGTCTACAACCCACACAAGTGGCTCAGGTAGTGCAGCTCATCCAGGATGGCACATCAATGTGAGCTGTGGCAAGAAGGTTTGCTGTGTCTGTCAGTGTAGTGTCAAGAGCATGGAGGCACTACCAGGAGACAGGCCAGTACTTCAGGAGACGTGAAGGAGGCCGTAGGAGGGCAACAACCCAGCAGCAGGACCGCTACCTCCGCCTTTGTGCAAGGAGGAGCAGGAGGAGCACTGCCAGAGCCCTGCAAAATGACCTCCAGCAGGCCACAAATGTGCATGTGTCTGCTCAAACGGTCAGAAACAGACTCCATGAGGGTGGTATGAGGGCCCGACGTCCACAGGTGGGGGTTGTGCTTACAGCCCAACACCGTGCAGGACGTTTAGCATTTGCCAGAGAACACCAAGATTGCCAAATTCGCCACTGGCGCCCTGTGCTCTTCACAGATGAAAGCAGGTTCACACTGCGCACATGTGACAGACGTGACAGTCTGGAGACGCCGTGGAGAACGTTCTGCTGCCTGCAACATCCTCCAGCATGACCGGTTTGGCGGTGGGTCAGTCATGGTGTGGGGTGGCATTTCTTTGGGGGGCCGCACAGCCCTCCATGTGCTCACCAGAGGTAGCCTGACTGCCATTAGGTACCGAGATGAGATCCTCAGACCCCTTGTGAGACCATATGCTGGTGCGGTTGGCCCTGGGTTCCTCCTAATGCAAGACAATGCTAGACCTCATGTGGCTGGAGTGTGTCAGCAGTTCCTGCAAGAGGAAGGCATTGATGCTATGGACTGGCCCGCCCGTTCCCCAGACCTGAATCCAATTGAGCACATCTGGGACATCATGTCTCGCTCCAGGAGTTGGCGGATGCTTTAGTCCAGGTCTGGAAGGAGATCCCTCAGGAGACCATCCGCCACCTCATCAGGAGCATGCCCAGGCGTTGTAGGGAGGTCATACAGGCACGTGGAGGCCACACACACTACTGAGCTTCATTTTGACTTGTTTTAAGGACATTACATCAAAGTTGTGTCAGCCTGTAGTGTGGTTTTCCACTTTAATTTTGAGTGTGACTCCAAATCCAGACCTCCATGGGTTGATACATTTGATTTACATTGAAAATGTATTTGTGATTTTGTTGTCAGCACATTCAACTATGTAAAGAAAAAAGTACAGTGCCTTGCGAAAGTATTCGGCCCCCTATAGCGCACCGGGCTAATACTTTCGCAAGGCACTGTATTTAATACAAATATTTCATTCATTCATTCATAGGATGTGTTATTTTAGTGTTCCCTTTATTTCTTTGAGCAGCGTATTTTTATGTATGTATAAGTCTTTCAGGGTGTCTTCAATACTCACATGGATGACATTACTAAAGAATTCTGTTGGACAATAATATGCATTGACATTACTAAAGAATTAAAGTGAACAGTAAAATTTGGAAGACAAGATGCATTATGACTATAAAAAACTTTTGATTGAACACTATATTTTTATCAAATCAAAACAGAACTAAAATAAATAAGATGGACTCCAAAAACTCCCATGGACTATGACATCTGTCAATCATGTTATGTAATTATGAACTCAAATGTTTTGATGAATTGTATTTATGTGAACTACAGTATTAATGATTTTCAAATGTCAAATATTATTTTTAGCAACAAAATACAAGATAACTGCTTCATAGATGTGATATTATATTACAAGTGTGTTGAAATTGTATTGGCTGTTTCCTCTAGGCACAGGAGCTGATTCAGAATGTCTATTCCTCCAAGTCCAAACCTGATCTCAGGTGGAGAGATGAGGAGTCTCGCATGTCTGTTTTGAATAAGGTAAAAGGTCAACAGTGGATGTAAATTACTGGAACCCTTATTTAAAAACAACTGTGTATTAGCCTAACCTAAATAGCGCCCAATTACTAGTCCTAACAGCTTGCCTGTCCACAGTTTTAACCTAGCTATTATAAACATGTTGTTTAACAAACACATATTAAATGTATACGTTGATTACTCCATAAGAAATACAACCCCCTAAACATAAAAAAATGCAACTTGCTTTTGTCTAATTATCAGCCACACATCTATGACCAAACATCACTGATTCAGAGGGGTTGGGTTAAATGCGGAAGACACATTTCAGTTGTACATCTGTCTAGGTATTGTCACGTTCTGACCTTTATTTCCGTTGTTTTGTATTTATTTAGTATGGTCAGGGCGTGAGTTGGGTGGGCAGTCTATGTTTGTTTTTCTATCATTTGGGTATTTCTATGTTTCGGCCTAGTATGGTTCTCAATCAGAGGCAGGTGTCATTACAGAGAATCATACTTAGGTAGCCTGGGTTTCACTGTGTGTTTGTGGGTGATTGTTCCTGTCTTTGTGTTTTGCACCAGATGGGACTGTTTTAGGTTTTCTCACATTTGTTGTTTTTGTTAGTTCTCATGTGTAGTTTCTTTATAAATTAAAGAATATGAATAACCACCACGCTGCGCTTTGGTCCGCCAGATGAAGAAAACCGTGACAGAATCACCCACCAACCAAGGACCAAGCGGCGTGGTAAACAGCAGCGACGACAGCAGCAGCAACAGCAAAAACAGCGGCCAGCATCACAGGACTCCTGGACATGGGAGGAGATTCTAGACGGGAAAGGACCCTGGGCACAGGCTGGGGAATATCGCCGCCCCAAAGCAGAGCTGGAGGCAGCGAAAGCTGAGCGGCGGCGATATGAGGAGGCAACACGGCAGTGCGACAGGTACGAGAGGCAGCCCCAAAAATGTTTTTGGGGGGGGGCAGACGAGGTGTGGTAGTAAGCCAGGTAGCAGACCTGAGCTCACTCCTCGTGCTTATTATAAGCAGCGCATTACTGGTCAGGCACCGTGTTATGCGGTTAAGCGCACGGTGTCGCCAGTGCGTGCCCATAGCCTGCCTGCGCTCCGCTCGTGCCGGGCGAATGTGGGAGTGGAGCCTAAGGGAGAGGTGCGTGTAGTAAGCACTAGATCTCCCGTGCTTACCCACAGCCCGGTTCAACCTGTGCCTGCACTCTGGAGGGTCCGGGCTAGAGTAGTTGTCCAGCCTGGGGAAGTGGTGCCAAGGTTGCGCACCAGAGCTCCAGTGCTCCCCCACAGCCCGGTCCTTCAGGTGCCTCCTAACACCAAGCCTCCTGAGGGTCTCCCCAGCCTGGTGGTTCCTGTGGCAGCCCCACGCACCAGGCTGTCTCTCTGTCTCCTCCCTGCAGGTGGTCCCGCCTGTCCGGCGCCGCTGTCGGAGCCTCCCGCCTGTCCGGCGCCGCTGCCGGAGTCTCCCGCCTGTCCGGCGCCTCCCGCCTGTCCGGCGCCGGAGCCTCCCGCCTGTCCGGAGCCTCCCGCCTGTCCGGCGCTGCTGCCGGAGTCTCCCGCCAGTCCGGCGCTGCTGCCGGAGTCTCCCGCCGTTCCGGCGCCGCTGTCGGAGCCTCCCGCCTGTCCGGCGCCGCTGCCGGAGTCTCCCGCCTGTCCGGCGCCTCCCGCCTGTCCGGCGCTGTTGCCGGAGTCTCCCGCCTGTCCGGCGCTGCTGCCGGAGTCTCCCGCCTGTCCGGCGCTGCTGCCGGAGTCTCCCGCCTGTCCGGCGCTGCTGCCGGAGTCTCCCGCCTGTCCGGCGCTGCTGCCGGAGTCTCCCGCCTGTCCGGCGCTGCTGCCGGAGTCTCCCGCCTGTCCGGCACTGCTGCCGGAGTCTGAGGCGCCAGAGCCCCTCAGCCCAGAGGCGCCAGAGCTTCCGCCCCTCTGTCCAGAGCTTCCGCCCCTCTGTCCAGAGCTTCCGCCCCTCTGTCCAGTGGGGTCATTGAGAGGGGTGGTCATGGTTAGAAAGCCACGGAGGCGGACAATAAGGCGGACAAAGACAATGGTTAAGTGGGGTCCGCGTCCCGCGCCAGAGCCGCCACCGCGGACAGACGCCCACCCAGACCCTCTCCTATAGGTCAAGGTTTTGCGGCCGGAGTCCGCACCTTTGGGGGGGGGTACTGTCACATTCTGACCTTTATTTCCTTTGTTTTGTATTTATTTAGTATGGTCAGGGCGTGAGTTGGGTGGGCAGTCTATGTTTGTTTTTCTATGATTTGGGTATTTCTATGTTTCGGCCTAGTATGGTTCTCAATCAGAGGCAGGTGTCATTAGTTGTCTCTGATTGAGAATCATACTTAGGTAGCCTGGGTTGCACTGTTTGTTTGTGGGTGATTGTCTATGTTGTAGCTTCACGGTCGTCATTTGTTTATTGTTTTGTATACAGTGTCAGTACTTTCGGTATTAAAGATTTACCATGGACACTTACGACGCCGCATTTTGGTCCGATCCTTCTCGCCTCTCCTCTTCAGATGAAGAGGAGGACGACCGTGACGGGTATCCCTTTCCCATTTCCTTATTTATTTACAGTTGAATATCGGAAGTTTACGTACACTTAGGTTGGAGTCATTAGAACTCGTTTTTCAACCACTCCACAAATGTCTTGTTAACAAACTATAGTTTTGGCAAGTCGGTTAGGACATCAACTTTGTGCATGACAAGTCATTTTTCCAACAATTGTTTACAGACAGATTATTTCACTTATAATTCACTGTATCACAATTCCAGTGGGTCAGAAGTTTACATACACTAAGTTGACTGTGCCTTTAAACAGCTTAATATTGTTCGAAAAGGATGTCATGGCTTTAGAAGCTTCTGATAGGCTAATTGACATCATTTGAGTCAAATGGAGGTGTACCTGTGGATGTATTTCAAGGCCTACCTTCAAACTCAGTGCCTCTTTGCTTGACATCATGGGAAAATCAAAAGAAATCAGCCAAGACCTCAGAAAAAAAATGTAGACCTCCACCAGTCTGGTTCATCCTTGGGAGCAATTTCCAAACGCCTGAAGGTACCACGTTCATCTGTACAAACAATAGTACGCAAGTATAAACACCATGGGACCACACAGTCGTCATACCGCTCAGGGAGGAGACTCGTTCTGTCTCCTAGAGATGAACGTACTTTGGTGCAAAAAAGTGCAAATCAATCCCATAATAACAGCAAAGGACCTTCTGAGGATGCTGGAGGAAACAGGTACAAAATTATCTATATCCACAGTAAAACGAGTTCTATAATCGACATAACCTGAAAGGCCGCTCAGCAAGGAAGAAGCCACTGCTCCAAAACCACCATAAAAAAAGCCAGACTACGGTTTGCAACTGCACATGGGGACAAAGATCATACTTTTTGGAGAAATATCCTCTGGTCTGATGAAACAAAAATAGAACTGTTTGGCCATAATGACCATCATTATGTTTGGAGGAAAAAGGGGGAGGCTTGCAAGCCAAAGAACACCATCCCAACTGTGAAGCACGGGGGTGGCAGCATCATGTTGTGGGGGTGCTTTGCTGCAGCAACATCTCAAGACATCAGCCGGGAAGTTAAAGCTTGGTCGCAAATGGGTCTTCCAAATGGACAATGACCCCAAGCATACTTCTAAAGTTGTGGAAAAATGGCTTATGGACAACAAAATCAAGGTATTGGAGTGGCCATCACAAAGCCCCGACTTCAATCCTATAGAACATTTGTGGGCAGAACTGAAAAAGCATGTGCGAGCAAGGAGGCCTACAAACCTGACTCGGTTACACCAGCTCTGTCAGGAGGAATGGGCCAAAATTCACCCAGCTTATTGTGGGGAGCTTGTGGAAGGCTACCCAAAACATTTGATCCAAGTTCAACAATTTAAAGGCAATGCTACCAAATACTAATTGAGTGTATGTAAACTTCTGACCCACTGGGAATGTGATGAAATAAATAAAAGCTGAAATAAATCACTCTCTACTATTATGACATTTCACATTCTTAAAATAAAGTGGTGATCCTAAACTGACCTAAGACAGGGAATGTAACTAGGATTAAATGTCAGGAATTGTGAAAAACTGAGTTTAAATGTATTTGGTTGCAATGTATGTAAACTTCCGACTTCAACTGTACATCCACACACTATTCATACACACATTTTCAACGCTGTTTGTGTCTTTGGCACCATCTAAACTGGCAGACACACTCTCCCCTACACTTAATTAAGGTAAGCAGACCAGAACCTCCAAACATAACTAATAGTATCCTTATGGATAACAAGGTGCTTGTTACATACTGCAGTTTTAAATAATCCACAGACAATATGGATAGTTTTATCTCAGAACCCAGAAACAAATCTCCCATGCACAGGATGTCACAAGAGACTGGATGGATGTGCCTAATGAATAATCATCTCTCCTGTCAATTGCATTTTGACTTCGTGTTCTGTGCTATTGCCCTCATAAAACACATTGGGTAAAAGGTCATACAAAAAAAACATGCTTTTTACCCCTTGTACCACCATCTTTAAATGCAAGTGAAATGTCATAATGTATTATTTTGGCCACTAGATGGCAGAAATGTATCTGCAAAGTTTTAGACTGATCCAATGAACCATTGCACATATGTTCAAAATGTTGTATCAAGACTGCCCAAATGTGCCTAATTGGTTTATTAATACATTTTCAAGTTTATAATTGTGCACTCCCCTCAAACATTAGCAATGGTATTTTTTCACTGTAATAGCTACAGTAAATAGTACAGGCAGTTAGATTAACACGTTTTAAGCTTTCTGCCCATATCAGATATGTCTATGTCCTGAGATTTTTTACTTACAACCTCATGCTAATCACATTAGCTTACGTTAGCGCAACTGTCCCGCGCGGGGGGACACCGATCCGTTAAAATCACAGTCTTGTGTGTTCATCAATGGCTCTCTTTGTTCAGTAGGAGATGTTACTGTAGATCTGTAGGTAATCATGTCCCTAAGAGGTGCTGCTGGGGTTTGTTGGGGCAGGAGAGGGTCATAAGGCAGAGGTCAGAGTACCTACAGACAGTTGTAACGATTATCGGTGGAAGAAGGTGAGGACCAAGATGCAGCGTGGTAAGTGTTCATCATTATTTTTATAAACTGAACACTAAATACAACAAGGAACAAAAGAAACGACCGAAACAGGTCCGTCAGGTACAAAACACACTAAACAGAAAATAACTACCCACAAATCATAGTGGGAAAACAGGCTACCAAAGTATGGTTCTCAATCAGAGACAACGATCGACAGCTGCCTCTGATTGGGAACCATACCAGGCCAAACACAGAAATACACAACCTAGAACAAAAACATAGAATGCCCACCCCAACTCACGCCCTGACCAAACTAAAACAGAGACATAAAAAGGAACTAAGGTCAGGACGTAACAACAGTAACCAGAAAGGAAGGTTCAAACGGCATGAACTCATGGCACGGGTCAGAGTCGCAGTTGATCTGATAGAAGATAATATAGATACAATTATAGGAAGGAAAACGTCCATTAGTAGGACCTTCATATCCATGGTAAAGTGAACCTTTCAGACATCTGCAATTATTGTTCTGCAGTGTTCTGTTATCCTTACCTGAGTGAATGAAGTAAGGAACAGATGAGTGTGAGAGGCCTGAGAGAGAGAGAGGAGTCGCCAGGATACTTCTTCAAACTCTGATTGTAAGCCTAAGACACAGAGAGTAAAGAATAAAGAGGGAGAAATAAGTAGATAAAGCTTTGACAAACATAGTATGTCTCTGATACTAACCAAAACATAGTATGTCTCTGATACCAACCAAAACATAGTATGCCTCTGATACCAGCCAAAACATAGTATGCCTCTGATACCAACCAAAACATAGTATGCCTCTGATACCAACCAAAACATAGTATGCCTCTGATACCAACCAAAACATAGTATGTCTCTGATATCAACCAAAACATAGTATGCTTCTGATATCAACCAAAACATAGTATGCCTCTGATATCAACAAAAACATAGTATGCCTCTGATATCAACAAAAACATAGTATGCCTCTGATACCAACCAAAACATAGTATGCCTCTGATACCAACCAAAACATAGTATGCCTCTGATATCAACCAAAACATAGTATGCCTCTGATACCAACCAAAACATAGTATGTCTCTGATACCAACCAAAACATAGTATGCCTCTGATATCAACCAAAACATAGTATGTCTGATATCAACCAAAACATAGTATGCCTCTGATATCAACCAAAACATAGTATGCCTCTGATATCAACCAAAACATAGTATGCCTCTGATATCAACCAAAACATAGTATGCCTCTGATACCAACCAAAACATAGTATGCCTCTGATACCAACCAAAACATAGTATGTCTCTGATACCAACCAAAACATAGTATGCCTCTGATACCAACCAAAACATAGTATGTCTCTGATACCAACCAAAACATAGTATGCCTCTGATACCAACCAAAACATAGTATGTCTCTGATATCAACCAAAACATAGTATGCCTCTGATATCAACCAAAACATAGTATGTCTGATATCAACCACAACATAGTACGCCTCTGATATCAATCAAAACATAGTATGCCTCTGATACCAACCAAAACATAGTATGCCTCTGATATCAACCAAAACAACTAAGGTGCTGAAATTAGCCTAGATACCCTAGAATAGATTTGGAATTCCAAAAACTGACCGGTAGTGCAATCTGCAGAGCAGAGTACTGCACCCACATCTCCTGCTGCTGTGCTGGTGACAGCGAGAACGCCCCCTCTCTCATACTCAGGTACTGTCACCACACACACTCTGAGAATGGACTAAAGCACAGGGTGAACGGTCAGGGCACACACATGCACCATGTATAAACCCACACGCACGCACACACATGAATAAATGTTCATTAACTGCATTACAATCAGAGAGTAATTCATTGAGACTAATTGCCTTACTATTGGGAGATGGAGAATATCTTTGGCCATCAAAGACCCCAAAACCCTGAAGTTGACGGACCTGACACAAAAACATGCAAATACTCAACAAAACACTTTGAGGAATGAGATTATTTATCTCATTAAGACTACTTGGTTATTCATAGTTTATTATGTGATAGTAAACATATGAGTTTGGGTTACCTGGGATAGGTAGGGTGGATGAGAGACTGGACAAACATCCCCATGGGAAAGACTAGCTCATTGATGGAGAGAAATGGAGTGAGGGACCAACCGGAGGAGAAGATGGAGAATTCATTGTCCACTTGAAATGAACAATCTGTTTTCCCAGATTCAGTCTCTAACTCCAAGACTTTCAACTAAAAACAACATTTTCAGTGAAGCTGAACTCAACCAACTGTATTCAAAGGTATAGTATTTTATTGTAGTGGAACTAGTCTACATTGCCAATAAGATATAGGATTTCATCATCAATATCACTAATGAATCATATTACCAGTGATGATGATACATTGTACTATATACGTACTGGTAGTTCAATTTCACCCATTTATTTTATTAATAGGTGACAATTGACAAACACAATATTTTTCCATCTACATCCAGTCTCTCTCCGTCTAGCACCAGGGATCAAGCAAACTCTTTTATCAGACTGAAGGAGATGATGTGTGAGAGCCCAGTTGTCATGAAAAGTCTATATGATTTGGTTTGGATAGATATGTGTTATTAATATATGAATTGAGCATTCTCTCTCTCTTTTGCCCTCTCTGTATTTGATTGGAGAAACCTGTAAAACATTTCCTTCTAATTCCATTGTCATTAGCATCGAACAGCCCCCGTGATATGCAGCTGTTCAGGGAAGCTAGAAACCATTATACACAGGCAGTTAGAAAAGCCAAGGCTAGCTTTTTCAAGCAGAAATTTGCTTCCTGCAACACCAACTCAAAAAGGTTCTGGGACACTGTAAAGTCCATGGAGAATAAGAACACCTCCTCCCAGCTGCCCACTGCACTGAAGATAGGAAACACTGTCACCACTGATAAATCCACCATAATTGAGAATTTCAATAAGCATTTTTCTACGGCTGGCCATGCTTTCCACCTGGCTACTCCTACCCCGGTCAACAGCACTGCACCCCCCACAGCAACTCGTCCAAGCCTTCCCCATTTCTCCTTCTCCCAAATCCGGCCAGCTGATGTTCTGAAAGAGCTGCAAAATCTGGACCCCTACAAATCAGCCGGGCTAGACAATCTGGACCCTTTCTTTCTAAAAATTATCTGCCGAAATTGTTGCCACCCCTATTACTAGCCTGTTCAACCTCTCTTTCGTGTCGTCTGAGATTCCCAAAGATTGGAAAGCAGCTGCGGTCATCCCCCTCTTCAAAGGGGGGGACACTCTTGACCCAAACTGCTACAGACCTATATCTATCCTACCATGCCTTTCTAAGGTCTTCGAAAGCCAAGTCAACAAACAGATTACCGACCATTTCGAATCTCACCATACCTTCTCTGCTATGCAATCTGGTTTCAGAGCTGGTCATGGGTGCACCTCAGCCACGCTCAAGGTCCTAAACGATATCTTAACCGCCATCGATAAGAAACATTACTGTGCAGCCGTATTCATTGATCTGGCCAAGGCTTTCGACTCTGTCAATCACCACATCCTCATCGGCAGACTCGACAGCCTTGGTTTCTCAAATGATTGCCTCGCCTGGTTCACCAACTACTTCTCTGATAGAGTTCAGTGTGTCAAATCGGAGGGTCTGCTGTCTGGACCTCTGGCAGTCTCTATGGGGGTGCCACAGGGTTCAATTCTTGGACCGACTCTCTTCTCTGTATACATCAATGTGGTCGCTCTTGCTGCTGGTGAGTCTCTGATCCACCTCTACGCAGACGACATCATTCTGTATACTTCTGGCCCTTCTTTGGATACTGTGTTAACAACCCTCCAGGCAAGCTTCAATGCCATACAACTCTCCTTCTGTGGCCTCCAATTGCTCTTAAATACAAGTAAAACTAAATGCATGCTCTTCAACCGATCGCTACCTGCATCTACCTGCCTGTCCAACATCACTACTCTGGACGGCTCTGACTTAGAATACGTGGACAACTACAAATACTTAGGTGTCTGGTTAGACTGTAAACTCTCCTTCCAGACCCATATCAAACATCTCCAATCCAAAGTTAAATCTAGTATTGGCTTCCTATTTCGCAACAAAGCATCCTTCACTCATGCTGCCAAACATACCCTTGTAAAACTGACCATCCTACCAATCCTCGACTTTGGCGATGTCATTTACAAAATAGCCTCCAATACCCTACTCAACAAATTGGATGCAGTCTATCACAGTGCAATCCGTTTTGTCACCAAAGCCCCATATACTACCCACCATTGCGACCTGTATGCTCTCGTTGGCTGGCCCTCGCTTCATACTCGTCGCCAAACCCACTGGCTCCATGTCATCTACAAGACCCTGCTAGGTAAAGTCCCCCCTTATCTCAGCTCGCTGGTCACCATATCATCTCCCACCTGTAGCACACGCTCCAGCAGGTATATCTCTCTGTTCACCCCCAAAAACCAATTCTTTCTTTGGCCGCCCCTCCTTCCAGTTCTCTGCTGCCAATGACTGGAACGAACTACAAAAATCTCTGAAACTGGAAACACTTATCTCCCTCACTAGCTTTAAGCACCAACTGTCAGAGCAGCTCACAGATTACTGCACCTGTACATAGCCCACCTATAATTTAGCCCAAACAACTACCTCTTTCCCTACTGTATTTCATTTATTTTGCTCCTTTGCACCCCATTATTTTTATTTCTACTTTGCACATTCTTCCATTGCAAATCTACCATTCCAGTGTTTTACTTGCTATATTGTATTTACTTTGCCACCATGGCCTTTTTTTGCCTTTACTCCCTATATCTCACCTCATTTGCTCACATCGTATATAGACTTGTTTATACTGTATTATTGACTGTATGTTTGTTTTACTCCATGTGTAACTCTGTGTCGTTGTATGTGTCGAACTGCTTTGCTTTATCTTGGCCAGGTCGCAATTGTAAATGAGAACTTGTTCTCAACTTGCCTACCTGGTTAAATAAAGGTGAAATAAAATAAATACATTTTATTTCCAGCCTGAGCGCTCCAGAAAAGGCCACATACTCGTTCTACCATATGCTATATCTGCTACATGATTTGTGTTAGATTAATGTTTTCACGGAATGTTGGTGTAGCGCTGCGTCTCTCCAACAGCACCTTGGAGAGGCGGCTGGGAATGGACATGATACATATTTTGCGTCCCTGTCTTATGACAGAGTGGCCACTGCTTATCACAGGGCGGCATCAGCGCTCACCTAAAAGCCCATATGCAACTGGTTGAGATAAACTGTCATTGATTTTGGGCAGAATTATGTGAGGTTTTATCTGTTGTTGGAGGTACGTCTTTGCCAGTTTCGCTCAGAAAATGCAGTCTTCGTCAATCTGTCGCCATAGACGGCCGCCTGCTGTCTAGCTATTCAAAAGAGCAGTGGAACCTTGGCAAAACTCCTTCATCAGTATGACGCGTTATTCCGGCGACTACCACCCCGAAGCAACATGGAAGCCCACAGTGGTGACAAGCGTGGTCTTGAGCATTTAGACGAATATGAACCCAAACCAGCAAAACATATGCGTAGCCTGCACGATCGCATGGTGGAAAGGCGACTAGTAGTTATTTTAGAGGGGGCAACGCTGGAAACAGTGAAGGTAAAGACGAGTATTTCGCTATCCACTTTCGCCATCAAATTGCTGTGTTTGCAAACTAACGTTGTTACCGCTAGCTGCGTCTCTGATTACCCGCGTTATTGGATATAAACAATATAGATAGCTTCCTGTTCAACCAGACTTGCCTGGTAGATGTGTGATATGAATATTGCATTCTGCACGGTAACTTTTTGTGACTGAATGAACCAGGATGAAACTATTTGCTATTGGTTAGCTCCTGCCTGCAGGCCCACTGATGCATGTCCTAAAGCAGGGTTTCCCAAACTCGGTCCCGGTCCCCCGGTTGCACCATAATCAATGAAGGAATGCAATCATGTTGTACTCTTTCCCGTCAGGTTGGCAAGACATTTGAACTGCTGAACTGTGACCAACACAAGGGCATGATCATCAAAAGTGGACGGGACCCAGGGAAGATTCGACCTGACATTACACATCAGGTAAGCTGTCATTTTCACATTGACCCAGTCATCTTTATTCTTCGCTCCTCTAACCCAGCAATATCCTGTCATTGTTCCCCAGTGTTTGTTAATGCTGATGGACAGTCCATTGAACAGGGCAGGTCTCCTGCAGGTTTACATCCACACAGAGAGGAACGCCTTGATTGAGATCAACCCACAGACACGCATCCCCCGAACCTTCAACCGCTTCTGTGGCCTCATGGGTAAGCCTGCTACGTTCTGCTGAATTTCTCTTCATACATTCACTCTCCTTCCATCCTTCTCTCCAATCAATCATGTATTTATAAAGCCCTTTTGACATCAACTGATGTCACAAAGTGCTGTACAGAAACCCAGCCTAAAACCCCAAACATCAAGCAATGCGGATGTAGAAGCACGGTGGCTAGAAAAAACTCCCTAGAAAGGCCAAAACCTAGGAAGAAACCTAGAGAGGAACCAGGCTATGTGGGTGGCCAGTCCTCTTCTGGCTGTGCCGGGTGGAGATTATAACAGAACATGGCCAAGATGTTCAAATGTTAATAAATGACCAGCAGGGTCAGATAATAATAATCAGTGGTTGTAGAGGGTGCAACAGGTCAGCACCTCAGGAGTAAATGTCAGTTGGCTTTTCATAGCCAATCATTCAGAGTTAGAGACAGCATGTGCGGTAGAGAGTCCAAAACAGCAGGTCCGGGACAAGGTAGCACGTCCAGTGAACAGGCCAGGGTTCCATAGGCAGGGTTCCGCAGGCAGAACAGTTGAAACTGGCGCAGCAACGTGACCAGGTGCCCTGGGCACAGCAAGGAGTCATCAGGCAAGGTAGTCCTGGGGAGGAGGGGGGGAGAGAGAGAAAATACACATAAATTCACACAGGACACCGGATAAGACATGAGAAATACTCCAGATATAACAGACTGACCCTAGCTCCCTGACACAAAGTATTGCATCATAAGTACTGGAGGCTGGGACAGAAGGGGTCGGGAGACACTGGCCCTGTCTGACTACACCCCCGGACAGGGAAACCAGGCAGGATATAACCCCACCCACTTTGCCAAAGCACAGCCCCCACAGCACTAGAGGGATATCTTCAACCACCAACCTACTACCCTGAGACAAGGCCAAATATAGCCCACAAAGACCTCCTCCACGGCACGAACCCGAGGGGGGCACCAACCCAGACAGGAAGATCACGTCAGTGACTCAATCCACTCAAGTGACGCACCCCTCCTAGGGACGGCATGGAAGAGCACCAGTAAGCCAGTGACTCAGCCCCCGTAATAGGGTTATTAGAGGCAGAGAATCCCAGTGGAGAGAGGAGAACCGGCCAGACAGAGACGGCAAGAGCGGTTAGTTGCTCCCGTGCCTTTCCGTTCATCTTCACACCCCTGGCGCAGGCTACACTCAATCATAGGACCTACTGAAGAGATGAGTCTTCAATATAGACTTAAAGGTCGAGACCGAGTCTGCTTCTCTCACATGGATAGGCTGACCATTCCATAAAAGTGGAGCTCTATAGGAGAAAGCCCTGCTTCCAGCTGTTTGCTTAGACATTCTAGGGACAGTAGGAGGCCTGCGTCTTGTGACTGTAGTGTACGTGTAGGTGTGTGTTTAGCACTAATTTAAGTTTATTTAGTGCTTTATCCAGATAGCCGGAAAGTAGAGCATTGCAGTAGTCTAATCTAGAAGTGGCAAAAGCTTGGATACATTTTTCTGCATGATTTTTGGACAGAAATGTTCTGATTTTTGCAATGTTACAAAGATGGAAAAAAGCTGTCCTTGAAATATTCTTGAGAGATCAGGGTCCAGAGTAATGCCGAGGTCCTTCCGTTTCATTTGAAATGACTGTAAAACCATCAAGATTGTCAGATCCAACAGAAGATGTCTTTGATTCTTGGGACCTAGAACTAGCATCTCTGTTTTGTCTGTGTTTAAAAGTAAAACATTTGCCACCATCCACTTCCTTATGCCTGAAACACAGGCTTCCAATTTTGGGGCTTCACCAGGTTTCATCAAAATGTACAGCTCTGTATTTTCCGCATAGCAGTGATAAATTATGTTTCCGAATGACATCACCAAGAGGTAAAATGTATAGCGAAAACAATAGTGGTCCTAAAACGTAATCTTGAAGAACACCGAAATGTACAGTTTTTTTGTCAGAAGACAAACCATCCACCGAGACAAACTGATATCTTTTCTGGGTCAAGGTTTGGCTTTTTCAAGAGAAGCTTTATTTCTTCCACTTTTAGTGAGTTTGGTACACATCCGGTGGATAGGGAGCTGTTTATTATATTCAACATAGGAGGGCCAAGCACAGGAAGCGGCTCTTTCAGTCGTTTAGTTGGAATAGGGTCCAGTATGCAGCTTGAAGGTTTAGAGGCCATGACTATTTTCATCAGTGTGTCAAGAGATATAGTATTAAAAAACTTGAGTGTCTCCCTTGCTCCTCGGCCCTGGCAGTGTTGTGCAGACTCAGGACAACTGAGCTTTGGAGTAATATGCAGATTTAAAGAGGAGTCTAATGATCATGATCTTTCGTCAAAGAAGGTAATGATTTTACCACTGCTGTGAAAATGAAAGCCAGTGAAAGCCATCCTCTCTTGGGGAATGCTTCTTTTCAGTTAGCTTTGCGACAGTATCAAAAATAAATTTTGGTTTGTTCTTATTCTCCTCAATTAAGTTGGAAAAATAGGATGATCGAGCATCAGTGAGGGCTCTTTGATACTGTCTTTCCAAGCTAGTTGGAAGATTTCCAGTTTGGTGTGGCGCTATTTCCGTTCCAATTTTCTGGAAGCTTGCTTCAGGGCTCTGGTATTTTCTGTATACCAGGGAGCTAGTGTCTTATGACAATGTTTTTTGTTTTTAGGGGTGCAACTGCATCTAGGGTATTACGCAAGGTTACATTTTGTTCCTCAGTTAGGTGGTTAACCGATTTTTGGACTCCGACGTCCTTGGGTAGGTAGAGGGAGTCTGGAAGGGCATCTTGGAATCTTTGGGTTGTCCGAGAATTTATAGCACGGCTTTTGATGATCCTTGGTTGGGGTCTGAGCAGATTATTTGTTGCGATTGCAAACGTAATAAAATGGTGGTCCAATAGTCCAGGATTATGAGGAAAAATACTAAGATCCACAATATTTATTCCTTGGGAAAAAAACTAGGTCCAGAATATGACTATGGCAGTGAGTGGGTCCTGAGACATGTTGGACAAAACTCACTGAGTCGATGACGGTTCTGAAAGCCTTTTGGAGTGGGTCTGTGGACTTTTCCATGTGAATATTAAAGTCACCAAAAATGTGAATATTATCTGCCATGACTACAATGTCCGATAGGAATTCAGGGAACTCGGTGAGGAACGCTGTGGATGGCCCAGGAGGCCTGTAAACAGTAGCTATAAAAAGTGATTGAGTAGGCTGCATAGATTTCATGACTAGACGATACGTTTTTTCCCCCCTGTAAATTGAAATTTGCTATCGTAAATGTTAGCAACACCTCCGCCTATGTGGGGGATATGGTCACTAGTGTAACCAGGAGGAGAGGCCTCATTTAACACAGTAAATTAATCAGGCTTAAGCCATGTTTCAGTCAGGCCAATCACATCAAGATTATGATCAATGATTAGTACATTGACTATAACTGCCTTGGAAGTGAGGGATCTAACATTAACATTAAGTTGCCCTATTTTGAGAATTGAGATCACTCTTTCAATAATGACAGGAATGGAGGAGGTCTTTATTCCAGTGAGATTGCTAAGGCGAACACCGCCATGTTTAGTTTTGCCCAACCTAGATCGAGGTACAGACACGGTCTCAATGGGGATAGCTGAGCTGACTATGCTAGCGGCAGGCTCCACTAAGCTGGCAGGTTGGCTAACAGCCTGCTACCTGGCCTGCACCCTATCTCATTGTGGAGATCAAATCAAATTTTATTTGTCACATACACATGGTTAGCAGATGTTAATGCGAGTGTAGCGAAATGCTTGTGCTTCTAGTTCCGACAATGCAGTAATAACGAACAAGTAATCTAACTAACAATTCCAAAAAAAAACTGCTGTCTTATACACAGTGTAAGGGGATAAAGAATATGTACATAAGGATATATGAATGAGTGATGGTACAGAGCAGCATAGGCAAGATACAGTAGATGATATCGAGTACTGTATATACATATGAGATGAGTATGTAAACCAAGTGGCATAGTTAAAGTGGCTAGTGATACATGTATTACATAAGGATGCAGTCGATGATATAGAGTACCGTATCTACGTATGCATATGAGATGAATAATGTAGGATAAGTAACATTATATAAGGTATCATTGTTTAAAGTGGCTAGGGATATATTTACATCATTTCCCATCAATTCCCATTATTAAAGTGGCTGGAGTTGAGTCAGTGTCATTGACAGTGTGTTGGCAGCAGCCACTCAATGTTAGTGGTGGCTGTTTAACAGTCTGATGGCCTTGAGATAGAAGCTGTTTTTCAGTCTCTCGGTCCCAGCTTTGATGCACCTGTACTGACCTCGCCTTCTGGATGACAGCGGGGTGAACAGGCAGTGGCTCGGGTGGTTGATGTCCTTGATGATCTTTATGGCCTTCCTGTAGCATCGGGTGGTGTAGGTGTCCTGGAGGGCAGGTAGTTTGACCCCGGTGATGCGTTGTGCAGACCTCACTACCCTGTGGAGAGCCTTACGGTTGAGGGCGGTGCAGTTGCCATACCAGGCGGTGATACAGCCCGCCAGGATGCTCTCGATTGTGCATCTGTAGAAGTTTGTGAGTGCTTTTGGTGACAAGCCGAATTTCTTCAGCCTCCTGAGGTTGAAGAGGCGCTGCTGCGCCTTCCTCACGATGCTGTCTGTGTGAGTGGACCAATTCAGTTTGTCTGTGATGTGTATGCCGAGGAACTTAAAACTTGCTACCCTCTCCACTACTGTTCCATCGATGTGGATGGGGGGGTGTTCCCTCTGCTGTTTCCTGAAGTCCACAATCATCTCCTTAGTTTTGTTGACGTTGAGTGTAAGGTTATTTTCCTGACACCACACTCCGAGGGCCCTCACCTCCTCCCTGTAGGCCGTCTCGTCGTTGTTGGTAATCAAGCCTACTGTTGTGTCGTCCGCAAACTTGATGATTGAGTTGGAGGCGTGCGTGGCCACGCAGTCGTGGGTGAACAGGGAGTACAGGAGAGGGCTCAGAACGCACCCTTGTGGGGCCCCAGTGTTGAGGATCAGCGGGGAGGAGATGTTGTTGACTACCCTCACCACCTGGGGGCGGCCCGTCAGGAAGTCCAGTACCCAGTTGCACAGGGCGGGGTCGAGACCCAGGGTCTCGAGCTTGATGACGAGCTTGGAGGGTACTATGGTGTTGAATGCCGAGCTGTAGTCGATGAACAGCGTTCTCACATAGGTATTCCTCTTGTCCAGATGGGTTAGGGCAGTGTGCAGTGTGGTTGAGATTGCATCGTCTGTGGACCTATTTGGGCGGTAAGCAAATTGGAGTGGGTCTAGGGTGTCAGGTAGGGTGGAGGTGATATGGTCCTTGACTAGTCTCTCAAAGCACTTCATGATGACGGATGTGAGTGCTACGGGGCGGTAGTCGTTTAGCTCAGTTACCTTAGCTTTCTTGGGAACAGGAACAATGGTGGCCCTCTTGAAGCATGTGGGAACAGCAGACTGGTATAGGGATTGATTGAATATGTCTGTAAACACACCGGCCAGCTGGTCTGCGCATGCTCTGAGGGCGCGGCTGGGGATGCCGTCTGGGCCTGCAGCCTTGCGAGGGTTAACACGTTTAAATGTCTTACTCACTTCGGCTGCAGTGAAGGAGAGACCGCATGTTTTCGTTGCAGGCCGTGTCAGTGGCACTGTATTGTCCTCAAAGCGGGCAAAAAAGTTATTTAGTCTGCCTGGGAGCAAGACATCCTGGTCCGTGACTGGGCTGGGTTTCTTCCTGTAGTCCGTGATTGACTGTAGACCCTGCCACATGCCTCTTGTGTCTGAGCCGTTGAATTGAGATTCTACTTTGTCTCTGTACTGGCGCTTAGCTTGTTTGATAGCCTTGCGGAGGGAATAGCTGCACTGTTTGTATTCGGTCATGTTACCAGACACCTTGCCCTGATTAAAAGCAGTGGTTCGCGCCTTCAGTTTCACATGAATGCTGCCATCAATCCACGGTTTCTGGTTAGGGAATGTTTTAATCGTTGCTATGGGAACGACATCTTCAACGCACGTTCTAATGAGCTCGCACACCGAATCAGCGTATTCGTCAATGTTGTTGTCTGACGCAATACGAAACATCTCCCAGTCCACGTGATGGAAGCAGTCTTGGAGTGTGGAGTCAGCTTGGTCAGACCAGCGTTGGACAGACCTCAGCGTGGGAGCTTCTTGTTTTAGTTTCTGTCTGTAGGCAGGGATCAACAAAATGGAGTCGTGGTCAGCTTTTCCGAAAGGGGGGCGGGGCAGGGCCTTATATGCGTCGCGGAAGTTAGAGTAACAATGATCCAGGGTCTTTCCACCCCTGGTTGCGCAATCGATATGCTGATAAAATTTAGGGAGTCTTGTTTTCAGATTAGCCTTGTTAAAATCCCCAGCTACAATGAATGCAGCCTCCGGATAAATCGTTTCCAGTTTGCAGAGAGTTAAATAAAGTTCGTTCAGAGCCATCGATGTGTCTGCTTGGGGGGGGATATATACGGCTGTGATTATAATCGAAGAGAATTCTCTTGGTAGATAATGCGGTCTACATTTGATTGTGAGGAATTCTAAATCAGGTGAACAGAAGGATTTGATTTCCTGTATGTTTCTTTCATCACACCATGTCACGTTGGTCATAAGGCATACGCCCCCGCCCCTCTTCTTACCAGAAAGATGTTTGTTTCTGTCGGCGCGATGCGTGGAGAAACCCGCTGGCTGCATCGCTTCGGATAGCGTCTCTCGAGTTAGCCATGTTTCCGTGAAGCAGAGAACGTTAGTCTCTGATGTCCCTCTGGAATGCTACCCTTGCTCGGATTTCATCAACCTTGTTGTCAAGAGACTGGACATTGGCAAGAAGAATGCTAGGGAGTGGTGCACGGTGTGCCCGTCTCCGGAGTCTGACCAGAAGACCGCTTCGTTTCCCTCTTTTTCTGAGTCGTTTTTTTGGGTCGCTGCATGTAATCCACTCCGTTGCACTGGTTGTAAGGCAGAACACAGGATCCGCATCGCGAAAAACATATTCTTGGTCGTACTGATGGTGAGTTGACGCTGATCTTATATTCAGTAGTTCTTCTCGGCTGTATGTAATGAAACCTAAGATGACCTGGGGTACTAGTGTAAGAAATAACACGTAAAAAAACAAAAAACTGCATAGTTTCCTAGGAACGCGAAGCGAGGCGGCCATCTCTGTCGGTGCCGGAAGAGGCTCCTCGGCGCCGGAAGAGGCTCCTAGAGGAGTTAGAGCTCTGTCTATGTTTTAAGATGAGATGAGTTGAGTTCACCCCTCCAGCTAGGATGGGGTCTGTCACTCCTTAGCAGGCCAAGCTTGGTTGTTGAGTCCCAGAAAGAGGGCCAATTATCAACAAATTATATATTTTGGGACGGGCAGAAAACCGTTTTCAACCAGCGATTGAGTTGTGAGGCTCTGTTGTAGAGCTCATCACTCCCCCTAACTGGGAGGGGGCCAGAGACATTTACTCGATGCCGACACCTCTTTCTAGCAGATTTACACGCTGAAGCTTGGTGACCGCAAACTGTTTCATCCTAACATCGTTGGTGCCGACGTGGATAACAATAACCCTATACTCTCTAGTAGCATCTTCAGATTAGCCATAACGTCGGTAGCCCTGGTAAACAATGTATGATAACTAGATGATTATTTTTAAATCTAATACTACGGGTAACGGCGTCGCCAATGACTAGGGTGTTCAATTTGTCAGAGCTAATGGTGGGAGAATGTAAACAAGTCTACAAATTGTGACCAGAAGTACTGTATATCTCCCTCTCTCTTGTTTCATCCCACTTGTATTTCTGTTTCCTCCTAGTCCAGCTCCTGCACAAGCTGAGTGTGAGGGCGGCTGACGGCCCCCAGCGCCTGCTGAAGCTCATCAAGAACCCTGTGTCAGACCACCTGCCCCCTGGCTGCCCCCGTATTTGTACCTCGTTCTCCTCTGGGGAGGCAGTGGGCGCCCGCACCGTGGTACCAGAGGAGGGGCCCGCCACTGTGGTGGTCGGAGCATTTGCACACGGGGCTGTGAGTTTTTAGCTTAAGGCTCTAGGGTAATGGCCCGTGTGCACAGATCCAGGATCAGCTTCACTTACCCTCCCTCATTACTACTTCAGTGTTAAGGGGCATCTTCATCCTACTTCTCTGTGGCAGAATCTGATTTAGGTACTGTTGATGTAGGTAGTTTGTGTTAGAAATATAGATGTTGGGGGTAGATTTTATTTATTTAGTCCCTACCAATTTAAAAAAAGGAGCTGGAATTTGGTAAATGATTATGCATTGGTTTGAGCTCTGCTTGTCCTCTCCTGTCTTAGGTGAATGTGGACTACACAGAGAAGACTGTTTCCATCAGTAACTACCCTCTCTCTGCTTGTCCTCTCCTGTCTTAGGTGAATGTGGACTACACAGAGAAGACTGTTTCCATCAGTAACTACCCTCTCTCTGCTTGTCCTCTCCTGTCTTAGGTGAATGTGGACTACACAGAGAAGACTGTTTCCATCAGTAACTACCCTCTCTCTGCTTGTCCTGTCTTAGGTGAATGTGGACTACACAGAGAAGACTGTTTCCATCAGTAACTACCCTCTCTCTGCTTGTCCTGTCTTAGGTGAATGTGGGCTACACAGAGAAGACTGTTTCCATCAGTAACTACCCTCTCTGCTTGTCCTCTCCTGTCTTAGGTGAATGTGGACTACACAGAGAAGACTGTTTCCATCAGTAACTACCCTCTCTCTGCTTGTCCTCTCCTGTCTTAGGTGAATGTGGACTACACAGAGAAGACTGTTTCCATCAGTAACTACCCTCTCTCTGCTTGTCCTCTCCTGTCTTAGGTGAATGTGGACTACACAGAGAAGACTGTTTCCATCAGTAACTACCCTCTCTCTGCTTGTCCTGTCTTAGGTGAATGTGGACTACACAGAGAAGACTGTTTCCATCAGTAACTACCCTCTCTCTGCTTGTCCTGTCTTAGGTGAATGTGGACTACACAGAGAAGACTGTTTCCATCAGTAACTACCCTCTCTCTGCTTGTCCTCTCCTGTCTTAGGTGAATGTGGACTACACAGAGAAGACTGTTTCCATCAGTAACTACCCTCTCTCTGCTTGTCCTCTCCTGTCTTAGGTGAATGTGGACTACACAGAGAAGACCGTTTCCATCAGTAACTACCCTCTCTCTGCTTGTCCTGTCTTAGGTGAATGTGGGCTACACAGAGAAGACTGTTTCCATCAGTAACTACCCTCTCTGCTTGTCCTCTCCTGTCTTAGGTGAATGTGGACTACACAGAGAAGACTGTTTCCATCAGTAACTACCCTCTCTCTGCTTGTCCTCTCCTGTCTTAGGTGAATGTGGACTACACAGAGAAGACTGTTTCCATCAGTAACTACCCTCTCTCTGCTTGTCCTCTCCTGTCTTAGGTGAATGTGGACTACACAGAGAAGACTGTTTCCATCAGTAACTACCCTCTCTGCTTGTCCTCTCCTGTCTTAGGTGAATGTGGGCTACACAGAGAAGACTGTTTCCATCAGTAACTACCCTCTCTGCTGCCCTCACCTGTCTTAGGTGAATGTGGACTACACAGAGAAGACCGTTTCCATCAGTAACTACCCTCTCTCTGCTTGTCCTGTCTTAGGTGAATGTGGGCTACACAGAGAAGACTGTTTCCATCAGTAACTACCCTCTCTGCTTGTCCTCTCCTGTCTTAGGTGAATGTGGACTACACAGAGAAGACTGTTTCCATCAGTAACTACCCTCTCTCTGCTTGTCCTGTCTTAGGTGAATGTGGACTACACAGAGAAGACTGTTTCCATCAGTAACTACCCTCTCTCTGCTTGTCCTGTCTTAGGTGAATGTGGACTACACAGAGAAGACTGTTTCCATCAGTAACTGCCCTCTCTCTGCTTGTCCTGTCTTAGGTGAATGTGGACTACACAGAGAAGACTGTTTCCATCAGTAACTACCCTCTCTCTGCTTGTCCTGTCTTAGGTGAATGTGGGCTACACAGAGAAGACTGTTTCCATCAGTAACTACCCTCTCTGCTTGTCCTCTCCTGTCTTAGGTGAATGTGGACTACACAGAGAAGACTGTTTCCATCAGTAACTACCCTCTCTCTGCTTGTCCTCTCCTGTCTTAGGTGAATGTGGACTACACAGAGAAGACTGTTTCCATCAGTAACTACCCTCTCTCTGCTTGTCCTCTCCTGTCTTAGGTGAATGTGGACTACACAGAGAAGACTGTTTCCATCAGTAACTACCCTCTCTGCTTGTCCTCTCCTGTCTTAGGTGAATGTGGGCTACACAGAGAAGACTGTTTCCATCAGTAACTACCCTCTCTGCTGCCCTCACCTGTCTTAGGTGAATGTGGGCTACACAGAGAAGACCGTTTCCATCAGTAACTACCCTCTCTCTGCTTGTCCTGTCTTAGGTGAATGTGGACTACACAGAGAAGACTGTTTCCATCAGTAACTACCCTCTCTCTGCTGCCCTCACCTGTGCCAAGATGTGCTCTGCCTTTGAGGAGGTCTGGGGCGTGTTGTGATGAAGTTGACAGCACACTGCTGCTCCAGCTAAAACTGTTGTCAACATGGACTAGAAATGGATTGGACAGTCAAGGAACATTGTACAGAAACGATCCACTTCACCAATTACCTCCTGTGGATTCGTATGATTCTATGGGTGTATGTATTGTGTGTAAAATATGGTATCTTACATTTCTCAATTTAGGCAAAGTTTCAATATGAAATAAATATTGTTTTGAACACACCATCTGTAAGGACTTGGCACCAAATATGGTCTTCCTACTGGTTTTTGTATACATGTATTCAGTGCATCATTGTTCCCATGGTTATACAGTGGAAATAAATGGTATAGTTTGTCCTCATGTTTCCACTGTTCCTTGTCAAAGAGACTGTAGGAGAGTAGGGAACAAAACAATTTCACTCATGATGGGGAGAAAAGTCATATTTTCATGTAGTACTGGTAGAATAATCACTCAATATACATGTAATTTGGGAGTAACAATGTAATAAAAACCAATACAATAATATGATTGACAAAATATAACATTGTAATTTGACATCTACTGGCATATTACTCTTTTAGTCCATACTCTCGGTCCATTTCCACAAGGAAGCACGTCTTTTGGCAACCCTAGGTCGCTGTATCCGTGGCTTTGTATTGGGGGTTAACCATTTTGCAGGTTTTCTGATTGGCTGCTTTCAAGGCATTTCCTGCAGGTTCAGGGGCTTTGTAGCCTGCTTTTTGGACCTTGGCTGGTGATGTTGATGCTTGTCCTGCTGGTTTGTGGCTTTTGCCTACATGTGTTGGTCTCTCCTATTTCCCTTTGACCTTTTCCAACAGCTGTCTTGTCCTTGCTAGCTGTTTTAGGTGACTTGCCTGCTGGTTTAGTTTTTGCTCCTGGTTTCAAAGCTTTTCCTGTTTGGTTTAGTAGTTTTTGCTCCTGGTTTCTGGCCTTTTCCTGTTGGTTTAGTAGTTTTTGCTCCTGGTTTCTGGCCTTTTCCTGTTGGTTTAAAGGCCTTTCCTTTCTCTGTTGCTGGCTTCAAAATTCATTTTCTCTGCTTGGCCCTCTCGACTGTTGCACGGTCTCTCTGCTTGGCCCTCTCGACTGCTGCACGGTCTCTCATGGCTCTTGTCTTAATTCTCTTCTCATACGTCAGTTTCTGTCGTTTTTAGGTCAGGAGATGAGAGAAACATCTGTATACTTCAAAATTCCCAAATAACTGGTTGTGGTTTGACAGTGAAATATGCACCATGGTGCAATTTGCTTCCTACTCAGTTGAAATGAGCCAGTGGAAAATCAAACTGCCAAGGAGCTAAAACAAAAACCACCATGGACAGAAATGTATTACTTAAACAGTTACCTTGAGTTTAAATGACCCAGATGCACCAAATCCAGTAGTCTGCACCAGTGTCTCCTTCCTCACCAGGCCTTTCACAGCTAAGTTCACACGGGTATTGTTCTTGGTGACATCATAGCCACCAGCAGCCAGGGCATGCTTGAGGTCCACCATGGAGATGCCACCCCGGTGCTTGCACTGGGAGACTACCCGAAGGATGAGCTGGGAGACCCGGGTAGTCACATGCCTTGCATTGTTGGTTTTGGGTGCAGATGCAGCCTCTGCCTGGTATTTGAAGAGACGAGCTGGGGTCGCTGGATACGGATCGAGATGAAGATGGGGATACACTCATTGGTTATCAAATATTTGAATTGACATAAACATCACATACTTCAAAATTGAAGATATGAAGAATGTGCTCTCCGAAGGATGGGGGTAGTGTAGCAACCTTGATCCAAAACATAATGACCTCGTCAAAATGTGCCGATCTCAGATGCCATACTGGCCCCGTTCCCAGGTAACGTTAGCATCCACATCTAGCCCACACTGGGCCAGAAGTTTGTTAAAGATAGGAACTCTGGGTTTGTGCTACCTGGGAATGGGGGCACGGGGTCACTTGGCAAAGGCACTTTTTTGTTTCCTGTAACATTCTTCTCTTGGATTGAACGCTTCAATAGCTGACGAAAACGTCTAGCCCCTGCTTTCCCAAGTCCCCGACCACCTGGGTGTTTTACTGGCTTCGTTTGCTGCTTCACGGGCGACTTGACCGGTGGTTTTACTGGCGGTTTACGTGTAACTTTCTCTTGTCCTCGGTTGATTACTGTAACTGTTCCCTTTGATTCTATGTTAACTTTCCCTTTTCTCTCTCGTTTGACTTCTTTTTGCGGTCATTCTAGGCATATCGTTGATTACAAGTTGTGCTCGAGCAAATAAAGTAAAAGATAGCTAGCTAACGTTACTATATTTGGTTAAACAGTGAGTTGGGAAAGTGGGATACTTTAATGATCGAAATGATGACGACGTTTTGTTATCAATTTCAATTTACAAAAAACAACAATTTCAGTTTTCAAACGGTCGTTCGAAACAAAAACATGTTTTTTTCAAGATAATTATCTTGAACGCGGGACGGGTCACCAGGAGCAAGAAAACTAACAAGCCTGCAACCAACATAAGTTTTGAGAATGACACAAATATACATTTTCACAAAGTCTGCTGCCTCAGTTTGTATGATGGCAATTTGCATATACTCCAGAATGTTATGAAGAGTGATCAGATGAATTGCAATTCATTGCAAAGTCCCTCTTTGCCATGCAAATGAACTGAGCTCATTTTCATGGCAAAGCTTCAAAAGGAGGGTGGTGCTTGGAATCATTGTTCTTCCTCTGTCAACCATGGTTACCTGCAAGGAAACACGTGCCGTCATCATTGCTTTGCACAAAAAGCTTCACAGGCAAGGATATTGCTACCAGTAAGATTGCACCTAAATCAACCATTTATTGGATCATCAATAACTTCAAGGAGAGCAATTCAATTGTTGTGAAGAAGGCTTCAGGACACCCAAGAAAGTCCAGCAACCACCAGGACCATCTCCTAAAGTTGATTCAGCTGCGGGATCAGGGCACCACCAGTACAGAGCTTGCTCAGGAATGGCAGCAGGCATGTGTGAGTGCATATGCACGCACAGTGAGGCGAAGACTTTTGGAGGATGGCCTGGTGTCAAGAAGGGCCGCAAAGAAGCCACTTCTCTCCAGGAAAAACATCAGGGACGGACTGATATTCTGTAAAAGGTACAGGGATTGGATGCTGAGGACTGGGGTAAAGTCAATTTCTCTGATGAATCCCCTTTACGATTGTTTGGGGCATCCGGAAAAAAAGCTTGTACGGAGAAGACAAGGTGAGCGCTACCATCAGTCCTGTGTCAGACCTTAATCCCATTGAGAACTTCTGGTCAAGCCTCAAGAGGAGGGTGGACAAACAAAACCCACAAACTCCAAGCATTGATTATGCAAGTGTAGCCGATGTGAAATGGCTAGCTAGTTAGCGGTGGTGCGCACTAGTGGCGTTTCAATCGGTGACGTCACTTGCTCTGAGACCTTGAAGTAGTGTCCCCTTGCGATGGGTAACGATGCTTCGAGGGTGACTGTTGACGTGTGCAGAGCGTCCCTGGTTCGCGCCCAGGTCGGGGCGAGGGGACGGACGTAAAGTCTATACTGTTACATTGGTGCCGTGACCCGGATCACTGGTTGCTGCGGAAAGAGGAGGAGGTCAAAAGGGGGTGAGTGTAGCCGATGTGAAATGGCTAGCTAGCTAGTGGTGGTGCGCACTAGTGGTGTTTGAATCGGTGACGTCACTTGCTCTGAGACCTTGAAGTAGTGGTTCCCCTTGCTCTGCAAGGGCAGCGGCTTTTGTGGAGCGATGGGTAATGATGCTTCGAGGGTGACTGTTGACGTGTGCAGAACCGTCCCTGGTTCACGCCCGGGGCGAGGGGACGGACGTAGAGTCTATACTGTTACACAAGAATGGGCTGCTATCAGTCAGGATGTGGCCCAGAAGTTAATTGACAGCATGTCAGGGCGGATTGCAGAGCTCTTGAAAAAGAAGGGTCAACACTGCAAATATTGACTCTTTGCATCAACTTCATGTAATTGTCAATAAAAGCCTTTGACACTTCTGAAATGCATGTAATTATACTTCAATATTCCGTAGTACCATCTGACAAAAATATCTAAAGACACTGAAGCAGCAAACTTTGTGGAAATTAATATTTGTGTCATTTGTCGTGGAAGGATCAGAATTTGTTGGTAACATTTGTAAGATGTTTTATATTCATCTAATGTGTGTAAGTTAATTCTCATCAGAATGGTATTTTTGTATAATACTGTGGCGAGGTTGCAGTTATCTGTTCTATGTCCAATCTAAGTTGCATGGGCCGCTGAGAGGGGAGAGGTCAAAGTGTCATCATGTGTAAACATATCTTTTACTCCCTACCCTTTTCTTGTGGGGAAAGAAGGGTGGCAGTGTCTGGAATCATTCTATGCTCCCTCTAATGTTGTTTCTATCTTAACCTATAGCCTCATTCTCCTCTCCGTGAGTTTGTCCAGGAGTTTGTATTTAGAGTGGGTTGTATCTAAATGACAATATGATATATGCCTGTTGATATGGAGGATTGGTTTATGGTTCTAGGGTTTGAGTAAGGAGACAAAGCTGAACGATTTATTATGTCTATGCTGTCTGACTATGTGTGTTCTTTGCTATTAAAGGAACTCAGCTGCAATGTGTGAGGGGCTCTCAGAGAATTCATTGAGAGACACTGAATTTATCTGAGAGTCACAGGATTGTGATAGAGCTGATATAATTAAAGATGGACTTTGATAACTAACTCTGACTTGTGTGTGGTTTGCGCTCATGATTTGGTAAATAGAGGAAATTTCCACGACACATTCTCAAAACTTTTGGCCACGACTGTACACTGTTGGTTTGAGCCTGTTACTTACTGCCAGCAAAGCTTAGGTGTATGCGTGTACCGGTTGGTCGCGCTTGTTTGCCTATAATAAAACTACCGTCTGTGAGTGTCAATGAAGGAGAACGAAACGTCTCCGGAATAAAGGCGGGGTTGTGTGGTGCTTAATTGTTATTTGCTCTTCTTCGTACCAGGTAATTCACACTTTGAGAAGTCATTTAAATGTTATATTTTGAGAGACATTCGTTTTTCTACATGATTTTCACTCCCTTTAACACAGAACAAAAATATAAACGCAACATGCAACAATTTAAAATAATTTTAGTTACAGTTCATATAAGGAAATAAGTCAATTGAAATAAAATCATTAATCTATGGATTTCACATAACTGGGAATACAGATATGCATCAGTTGGCCACAGATACCTAAACAAAAAGGCCTGGATATGAATCCTTTGCATAGAGTTGATCAGGCTGTTGATTGTGGCCTGTGGAATGTTGTCCTACTCCTCTTCGATGGCTGTGCAAAGTTTCTGGATATTGGTGGGAACTGGAACATGTTGTACATGTTGATCCAGAGCATCCCAAACATGCTCAATGGGTGACATGTTTGGGGAGTATGCAGGCAGACCAAGGAAGAACAGGGACATTTTCAGTTTGATGTGATGACTGTGGATGAATGGCACGACATTGAGCCTCAGGATCTCGTCACGGTACCTCTGTGCATTCAAATTGCCATTGATTAAATGCAATTGTTTTCACTGTCTGTAGCTTATGCCTGCCAATACCATAACCCCACCACCAAGGGGCACTGTTCACAACGTTGACATTGGTAATCCGCTCACCCACACGACGCCACACACTCTGTCTGCCACCTGCCAGGTACAGTTGAAACCGGGATTCATCCATGAAGAGCACACTTCTCCAGCATGCCAGTGGCCGTCGAAGGTGAGTATTCGCCCACTGAAGTTGGTTACGATGCCGAACTGCAGGACTACGAGCACGCAGAAGAGCTTCCCTGAGACTGTTTCTGACAGTTTGTGCAGAAATTCTTTGGTTGTGCAAACCCACTTTGATCAGCTGACCAGGTGGCCATTCCGCAGGTGAAGAAGCCAGGTGTGAAGGTCCTGGGTTGGCGTGGTTTCACGTGGTCTGCGGTTGTGAGGCCGGTTGGACATACTGATTCTCTAAAACCACTATGGAGCCGGCTTATGGTAGAGTAATTAACATTAAAACCTCTGGCAACAGCTCTGGTTGACATTCCTGCAGTCAGCATGCCAATTGCATGCTACCTCAACTTGAGTCATCTGTGGCATTGTGTTGTGTGACAATACTGCACATGTATTGTCCCCAGCATAAGTTGCACCTGTGTAATACTCATGCTTTTTAATCAGCTTCTTGATATGCCACACCTGTGAGGTGGATGGATTATCTTGGCAAAGTAGAAATGCTCACTAACAGGGATATAAATCAATGTATGCACAATTTGAGATAAATACTTTTTTTGGAACATTTCTGTGATCTTTTATTTCAGTTTAAAAAATGTCCAAATTATTTTAAAAAAATAAAAAATTATAATAGAATATTGTATGTGTATGTATATTACTGGAAATATTGATCACATTCCTTGTGTATGATCATATATTTTGATACATTGAATGTTAATATTGTGAACCTATGTTATACCTCCTGTTTTAGCAAGTAATGTCACTGAGTACTAGCCCTATATATAGGACCTTCCACCCCACCTGGGATATGGATGCCTGATGAAAATGTAAGGGTCGAAACGTTGTTATAAATAAATATCAACTGGGAGCATGAGCAGCAGTGTGCGGCCTTTTCCTATCTGTTTTTCATCAGCTCATGAAAAATGGGCCCAACGCTTTACATGTTGCGTTTCTATTTTTGTTCAGTATATAATCGAAAAAGGTTGATTATTCTCAATGATCGTCAATGCCCTAGGGAAATAACATTATTAACATTATTGGGACAATGCATCCAACTGAACATTTTTCACGAAAGGAAATTAGTAAAGTTTATGTTCAGTTAGTATGTAAAAGAGACAGAATATGTCCAACCTACTTCCAGAGTTTTAAAACACTGTGCTCCGTCTGTAAAGATTAGCATTTTGCCTTCGTATATCACATGCGCCGGAAACGCATGTTTGTTTCTTCCGTGAATCAACCTGCGCTCGGAAAAAAAACACGTGCGTAAATTTAATCTGTGAACTGCAATCAAGGATCGAATAAATACATTATACTTTAACTATTGCAAAGGTGAGTTATGGAGAGTTGTCGTGATTGTTTGTGTCATACACAAGTGAATGAACAAGTCATGGTGACGGATTTGCACTGCGTATGTGACACAATTCCAGCTAACTAATGTTAGCTAACTAGCATACTTTACGGCTCATAGCAACCTCATGAGATGAACGTTGGTTTGTCTCTAGAATACAACTCGTCTGTTTTTAACTGGAGTCAATGTGTCGTTACCTAACGTTAACTAATTACCGGCACATCACCATACTTGAATATTGGGGGGGATACATTTGATGGATTACGGCAGCATGCGTGGTAATGTGTACTAACGATTAGCAGTTAAACTAAATAGCAGTCAACTAAATAGCTAGATAACTACCAAACATTCTTATGACAATAATGCCGACTTGGCATATGAAAAGGACGTTCCACGTATTATAATAATTAACGTTACATATAACACCGTGATGTTAGAGACTATTTCACATTGCTTTTTATTTATCCACATCAGAGTGCTGGTCAGTTAAGAGGTGATATGTTTTCAGGAACATTTTCAATAAACACTTAAAGTTTAGCTGATTTGTCGTTAAATATAATTTTGTTATTTGCAACATTCTTGAAACAGATTCTGAGCGACATGTTACTGAGAATATAGCTAGCTACCATCTTTCAGAGCTGCCATCAGTGCATAGATAGTGACTACCTTCATTCCATTCTGATCCTATGCCTTAGTGTGTGAATCCAACATGATCATGAGTTATATCTTCTCTCCAGACTACCTGTGTAGGTGTCAGTCATGGGCAGGAAGTTGGATCCCACCACTTATGTGAAGAAGGGGCCGGGACGGAAGTCCAGGAAGCAGAAAGGAGCAGAGACTGAGCTGGCCAAGTTCTTAACGGATGGTGAGAGGAATGCTATTATAACATACAGCTTCTAAAGAGCTGAAGTCATGCTCAGTATAACTTCACTTGCTGGGAGTACAGTGGCACTAAAGCAAAGACGCATGACTGGGATGCTCACTAAATAACTATGCTTGTCATTTGCAGAGGATACTGCACCAAAACGACTGTCAAGCAGGTCCAGGAAAAGGTCAGTTTGTAATTCTTTGGATGTTATGTTATCAATCCCTCTTTTAAATCACTGTAATGTGTCACACACTTTTGCTGAAGATGATGATCATGTTTTGTAGAGCTGGGAAGCGAGCTCAAGTGACCAAAAAGCCCAAGGAAAGCATTGAGAAGGAGGAGCCAAAAAAAGGTAAGTTACTGTTAATTTGTAAGCATTGTAAGTCACCCTAGTCCATGTGGATCCAGAGTCAGACAGCCCCATACATTCACTGTGTTCTCAATACAATAGCCATGAATGTCTATGGGGATTTAATGGGTTTGTTTCCCCTGTTCTCAAGGATTCACAGATGAAAATAGTGAATGGCTGAAGCCAGCAAAGAGGAAGCGTGAGGTCGGTCAATCAGATAACGAGGATGACAGTGACAGCCAATGGGAGCAGGAAGAGGACGAGGGACAAGAGGGAGGGGAGAACAATAAAGGGAAAAAACTGCTAATTGAAGGAGATGGTGACGATGATGACCTGGTTGATGACTACGGTGCATTGGAGGACAGCAGTGAAGGAGAGGGGGAAGTAGATGGTGATGGAGAGGAGGTATGTGAAATTATTCACTGAATTTGTGTCCATGTCATGTTCTAAATAGCAAAACAATGTTCATCCTTCAAAGTTCTTACTGTTCTTTAGCAAGGTGCTGAATCTTTGTCTGTTGAATCATCTGTTCCGTACTCTTTTCATCCCTCGTTCAGCTACTCCCCATCGAGCGAGCTGCCAGGAAGCAGAAGAAGCTGCAGGAAGCCATGGGCCAGGAGAGTGATGACGATGATGAGGATGATGATAAGAGGAAGAGTGGAGATGAAGACATGGATGAAGATGACACGGTACAGGCTAATTTAGATGAGATGGACAAATTCATTCTACCTGGAGCAGAGGAAATAGCAAAAGAGGGTGAGTGTAGAGCTTGGATTTGTACCTTAAATTTTTAGATTGAACAGTTATGCTTTTTGTTATGCCTGTTTACACATTGCTACATGTTCTTTCAGTGCCTGTGGACTCCATCTGTACTGAGTTTATTTCTCTCTCCTGTGATTGCAGGCGTTTTGCTTGTAGACCTGCAGACCATCCACCAGAGAATAAAGGACAACGTGGACGTTCTCTCTCACTTTGCTACCAAGAGGGAGGAGGGGAAAGAGAGAACAGAGTACCTCTCTCTTCTCAAAAAGGATCTTTCCACGTACTACAGCTACAACAATTTCCTCATAGACAAACTGCTGGATATCTTCCCAGTGTCAGAGGTATGTGTCATTGCCTTGTTCTCCCAAATGTCATAGAAACACAAAATATACAGGAAACTATGCAAGGTTACGTTTTGTTGTAACGGTTTTGTCATCATGCTGAACTAAGGCTTCCCTCGTTTTATGTGCTTTTTAGCTGATTGATTTCCTGGAGGCCAATGAAATTCAGCGACCTGTCACCATTCGGACCAATACACTGAAGACAAGGAGGAGGGACTTGGCTCAGGTAAAAAATCTCTTTCAACTTGGATCAAATAAAGGTGCCCCAAATCCACCCCTACCCCCTAGGCATTTGTGTTTCTCTGAAGGGATTAAGACTAAGGGTCCATTTGGAATTGACCAAAGGATAATTGGATGCTATAAGTAATGCCTGTTCCTCTGCCAGACTGAATGAGTGACATGTATGTTGTTTGTCCCAGGCCCTGATCAACAGAGGGGTGAATCTGGATCCTCTGGGGAAGTGGTCTAAAGTGGGCCTGGTCATCTTTGACTCCTCAGTACCCATCGGTCAGTACCAGCACACTCCAACCTTTTTATATTTGTATGAAAGATTAGACTGTTAATTCTCTATTTACTACTGTTATCCTGCTTTCTGTGTGTTATGAGTAAGTATACATTGATGAATTGATGCGTGTATACCCTAGCTGTGTTTTCTTGTTCCCAGGTGCGACCCCAGAGTACCTAGCTGGTCACTACATGCTGCAGGGAGCCTCCAGCTTCCTGCCTGTCATGGCTCTCTCTCCCCAGGAGGGGGAGACTGTGCTCGACATGAGCTCAGCTCCCGGAGGAAAGACCACCTATATGGGTGAGGATGTTAAAAATGAGAGTTGAATGACAATGATCACAATACTGTTTGCTGCTGTTGGTCTCTACAATTAGCCTAACAATCAAGGGCAGCCTTTCTTGGGTTGCGACATGGGAGTTAGAACAGAAAACCTCATTTTGACATTTTGGTTGTGCAGCAGCTGTTTTTCTCTTGCTATGTCAGTCAATAACCACGTTTCCATCCAGTTTTTATGCCAGTAAAGTCATAATGTATAAAATTAGATAAATAAATTACTGTAATTGCCGTCATTTGTTCGGTCGACATGGTGGGATCTTTTTGTGTCTGTAAAATTAATTATGCGAGAAATGGCGGCGGAAACGTGACTCGGGAAACCATGCAATTTATTAATCTACAGATGAAAAAAGTGGTGAAAGTGCACGGTGATGAGCTTGATGCTCATCTCCAATAAATATCAAGGATCTTGTTCTGGTGACATGATGATCGATGCATGACTGCTGTTTGACAAATACAAATATTCTCGCTTTCATCCATAAAAAAACGAATGTAGACTAGCCTACACACACTGTATCTGAGAGTGCACATAACAAGACCAGAGTAGGCACATCTGCTGTGAAACAAATTGTCGGTAGAGTTGAAAAGATGATGGAAACTTTAGATATTTATTTGGTACGTGAAAAAGTACATTTTGTGTGCACTTCGTCATCACGCAAGTCGGTTTGGGGAAAATACACCACTGGTGGGAAAATGTGCATATTTAGATTTTAGAATATTTGCATGAAAATCTGTTAACAATTGGATGGAAACCTAGCTACTCACAATGACTTAATTAGCCATGTCAGCAAACACTTTTTAGATTGGTAAGATAGTCTAGCCAGCTATCTAATCATGTCTGAATACTGACCAGGCACACAGGGCACGTGCCCAGGGGCCCTGACCTCCAAGGGCCCCCCCACTGATTTTGTTAGTCACTCTTACTCAGATATCATATTAAAATGGCATAAGTCATGGCAAAGTGTGTAGAATTGCAGGAAATTAACTTTAAAACTAAAATGTTTTTCATGCGAGGTGAGGTAGCCCCCCAACCATATCTCGCTTAGGGCCCCTGATCTAGGGGCATGACAGGCAAGACTTGTCTTTGTATTTGATTACTTATTTATTGTGTATATGTGTGTGTCCCACAGCCCAGTTGATGAGGAACACAGGAGTAATTGTGGCCAATGATGCCAGTGCTGACAGACTGAAGAGTGTGGTGGGCAACATCCACCGTCTGGGAGTCACCAACTCAATGATCTGTAACTACGACGGGAGGCAGTTCCCTAAGGTAATGAGAGGGGTTCTTGCTCTATATGCAGTTTATACATGTACTGTATGACACAATATAAGTAAGTATGTTACACCCATTGATGGTATGTTAACCTGTTGGTTACTATATTTGCAGGTAATGGGTGGGTTTGACAGAGTGCTGCTTGATGCTCCCTGCTCAGGCACAGGAGTAATCTCCAAAGACCCTGCTGTGAAGACCAGTAAAGTGAGAAAAAAACTATTATACAGTACATGGGCCTTTAGATTTATAGTAGACACTGGCCTTTAATGACAACTTCCTGTTCATGTCTTCCTAATCCTACGTCCTGTCTCTCAGGACGAGTCTGACATCCAGCGGTTGGCCCACCTGCAGAAGGAGCTCCTCCTGGCGGCCATCGACTCGGTCAACGCTGAGTCTCCCTCTGGAGGCTATCTGGTGTACTGCACATGCTCTATCATGGTGGGAACACACTGATGACAAATAAACACATTCTACATTGTGAGGCTTTACTTAAAGTGAATTGCAATGATTTCTTGTATTGTAGCCTTTTTTTGGTGTATGTACAAAATGTCTGATAGTTAAATGAATTTGGAGTAGAATGGTTACCTCATTGACTTCATCACCAGGTGGAGGAGAACGAGTGGGTAGTGGACTACGCTCTCAAGAAAAGAAATGTCAAACTTGTCCAGACTGGACTGGACTTTGGCAAAGAAGGCTTCACCAGGTAAAGGGGTTATAAGAACACCACATTATTCACATTCATCCAGATATTTACCCGTACCACCCTAACCATTTCCTCATGCAATATGAACAAATATATTCTCTCCATTTAGATTCAAAGAGAGACGATTCCATCCCTCTCTGAAACTCTCACGCCGGTTCTATCCTCATTCCCACAACATGGACGGTTTCTTTGTGGCCAAGCTGAAAAAGTTCTCCAACACGGTCCCGACCACAGCAGTTGAAAAGGGTAAAGTAGATGTCATCTTGGATCTAATAAACCACAATGCTTTGTCCGGTATCATGGAAACACCACTTGTGTTATGTAAAACTAACATCCTGTTATTGTCACTATTCCAGACGGAGAAGATGAAACCAAGCCATCTGAGGCAGTAGAGGTTACAGCTGATTCCTCTGATGAGGACGGGCCATCTAAAGCAGGGTCTAAGAACAAGTCGAAGAAGCAGAAGCCAGTCCCTGGCAAGCCAGCTATGTCACAGAAGGCCACAGCCAACGGGAAGCCAGCCAAAAGCATCGGCAAGAAAACAACAAACCCAAGCACCTTGAAAAAGAGTGAGAAACCAACCGGGCCGAAAAAGGCAAAGATCGCTAAGATGGATGGTGGGACTGTGAAAGTGGACGGAGAGCTCAAGAAGTCCAACACAGTCAAAACAGAAGGGGAAACGACCAAAGAATTAAAGGAAGGGAGCAGGTTTGAGAAAAAGGGCGATAAACAGAGGAAATCCCCCATGCAGAGCAAGAAGAGAATGGGGAAGAACAAATTCAATAAGTTGAAGAAGCTGCTGAAAAAAGAAGAGGTTGGACAATGAATATGTATAAGATGTTTATGAAAATGAAGACTAATTATTTTGCAGTTGTCACTTGTTAGAGAGATCTAATTGTCATGACAGATAAGTAATTTTCACAAGAGTTAGGATAAATATTGCCTCCCTCCGGACTGAAAATCACTGCAGCAGGCCCTCCATCGAGGGCCCTGAGCCCCTGCCCCCTTTGGAGTAGTAGATGTTGTCCCTAACCACACAGATACTAGATCAGATGTTTTTCATGGCCCTCGTGGATGATTGGTTTTAGGTTAGGAATATGGTAATCTGATCCTAGATCTGTGGTTGAGGGCAAAGTTCTAACTTCAACTCTTGTTAAACATTTTAACATTTCACATTTTATTCCTTCCTTGCAATGTTATCTGTTTGGTTTAATTACATTGTGTCTTTTGATCAAATTGATATGTATTGTAAAGACTAATCCTTGAGACAATAAAATGTCTCTCTGTTTGCCATTTTACCCCCATCTTGTGTTTATTTGTATATTACTGCAGTATTGTTGGCTGTGTATGACATCAAATATGTTATTAGATATTGTTCATTAACAGTACGGTTAAGCAATTACATTCAGTAAGTGCACAGTGCAAATACAATATCCTTATGCATTATCGATTGATATTAAAATACCGGTACAGATTTGATTTCGGATCAAACCAAATAACTCGTCCTCGCCGGAAGTTGTGTTGTTTACATTTTCCAAGATGGCGGCGGGAATGTATTTGGAACACTATTTGGACAGTGAGTTAATTTTCTATTATTTAAAAGATTTTAAGATACAAATCTGCTAATGTTTTCGATAGTTTAGCTATCACTTTGAATTTATCTGCATATTTAGTCAATGCATTGCAAGAAGGATTGCTTTATTTGGAGAATTAGGCCGCTAGCTAACTTACCTAGCTAAGCCACCCCAACGGTCGTTTCGCCTGCTAGGCAGTAGCCTAGCTGGCTAGAGTATCATCACAAATTGAAGATACATTTGTTATACCAATAGTTTGTATTAAAGAATATTAATCAGTTAAAGTTAATGATTGATTTCTCATCACAGGCATAGAGAACCTGCCATTTGAACTGCAGAGGAACTTCAATTTGATGAGGGACTTGGATCAACGTACGGAGGGTGAGAAATAACACTAACTACAACTGTTACCGACCAATTCACTACTCTGCAGAGTATGTGTGAACCATGTTTACAATGCATAATAAAGTAGCAGTCATCCCACTCACACACCCACAAGTTGTGCATTTGAATTGCCCATGATGAATGTATGCAAATGAAATCTGTCTAGCCTCCATAATAACCAGATTACCAGGAATAAAGAACATTCATGTCCACGGTCCTCAACAATTTACCATTCAATGATCTGCTAATCTTCCAACATCGTCAGGTCATATAGACCAAAAACTGCACAACAATTCTGTGAGGCGTCTTTACATAGCAGTACTTTATTGGGATTTCTTAGATCCATTCATACCTGTAAAAGCCCTAGATACACATACTTCATTAAGAAAAAAATGTTATGTGGAAGCAAGTGACACAGTAACACACACCACAAGGCTGATATTCTCAGACCAGTGGCATCGATAAAAATTGCTAATCCAAACTTCTCACCCAACCCATCTGCCTTTCTCACAGATCTAAAGGGGCAGATAGACTCCCTGGCAAAGGATTACACATCCAACGCCAGGACCCTCTCGTCTGAACAGAAGCTTACTATTCTGAGGCAGATCCAGCAGTCGTACAGCAAAAGCAAGGAGTTTGGGGATGACAAAGTGCAACTGGCCATGCAGACTTATGAGATGGTCAGTAGTAGTACTTTGGAGCTCTGTGCTTCCTTTGTATTGGAGCCTGTGTGGGTCAGTCAAATGAATCCTAAAGTGCAGTGGTTGTTTCCTAGGTGGACAAGCACATCCGGAGACTGGACACAGACCTGGCCCGCTTTGAGGCCGACCTGAAGGAAAAGCAGATAGAGAGCACAGACTATGATTCCACCTCCAGTAAGGGAAAGAAAAGTACGTATTTGAAGTGGGTGTGTGTACGTGCAGGTCTATTTCTCTTGAATGTTTGCCTTGTATCATCTTGGCACACTTCAAAATATCAAATCATTACAAACAATGATAAATGTATTGTCATTTTGGAGTCACTTTTATTGTTAATAAGAATGTTTCTAAACACTCCACATTAACGTGGATGCTACCATGATTATGGATAGTCCTGAATGAATCGTGACTTAATGGTGAAACGGTAGCATGTCTTGGCGGTATATTTGTGTGTAACTTTCTCACTAATCAAATACACAAAGGTGAATTTGTCCCACTGCTTTTGGTCCCCTAAAATGGGGGTGACTATGTACAAAAAGTGTTGTAATTTCTAAACAAACAAAAATAAAAAGTAACTTTCCCAATACATTTGGAGCTCACTGTATATTTAATGCTATGTTTTGATATTTCAGGTGAGTCCAGGGGGCTGAAAGAGAAGAAGGTGGCTAAAACTCGGTCTAAAGTGAAGAGCTCAGATGAAGATGGCAGTCCGAAGAGTGCACAGAAGAAAGTCAAACTTCTCCAGCCGTACGTTTGTTATTGTGCACTCTATGTCTTCAAGGAAGGAAGTGAATCTCCTTCATTGGCTTTAATTGTGTGTGTACTCATCCACCACTCTCTCATTGTCAGGGGGGAGTTCACTGCTCCAGCTGCTAACTTTGGAAACGTGCATCCCTCTGATGTGCTGGACATGCCAGTGGACCCCAATGAGCCCACCTACTGCCTGTGTCACCAGGTGTCCTATGGAGAGATGATTGGCTGTGACAACACAGATGTGAGTTTCCCCAGAAACTTCCCCTGAGTTCCCCCAGTGTGTGCACTGACCTGACCTATATTGTTGTGTTGATCCTGGTTCTTGAAAGCTACAGTGTGTACAGACTTCATCAAACCCCTGTGTTGATTGTTTTTGCAGTGTTCCATCGAGTGGTTCCACTTTGCCTGCGTGGGCCTGACGACGAAACCAAGAGGGAAATGGTGAGGGAATCAGCCAACCGACACAGATCAACTGTACATACTACACTCACTGGCCAGTTTTTATTAGATACACACACCTAGTACAGGGTCAGACCCCCCCTTTGGCTCCAGAACAGCCTGAATTCTCTGGTGGCATGGATTCTACAAGTCAGAAATGTTCCACAGGGATGTTTGTCCATGCTGATGCGATGGCATCACGCAGTTGCTGCAGATTGGACAGCGGTACGCAGTTGACACCGGGCTGGATGGGTCCATGGACTTACGCTGCTTATAATAAAGCCTGACTCTGCCAACAGCATGACGCAACAGGAAACGGGATTCGTTGGACCAGGCAATGTTTTTCCACTCCTCAATCGTCTAGTGTTGGTGATCGCGTGCCCACTGAAGCCGCTCTTCTTGTTTTTAGCTGATAGGAGTGGAACCTAGTGTGGTCGTCTGCTATAATAGCCCATTCGTGACAAGGATCGATAAGTTGTGCATACCTAGATGCTGTTCTGCACAGCACTGTTGCACTGCGCCGTTATTTGTCTGTTTGCAGGCCCGCCTGTCAGCTTGTACGATTCTTGCCCTTCACCTCCGACCTCTCATCAACGCTCTGTTTTTGCTCACAGGACTGCTGCTGACTGGATGTGTTTTGTTTGTCACACCGTTCTCGGTAAACTGTAGACACTGTCATGCGTGAAAAGCTCAGGAGGGCAGCCGTTTCTGAGATATTGGATCCGGCGCGCCTAGCAATGACGATCATACCACACTCAAAATCGCTTAGGTCACTCGTTTTGCCAATTTTAACGTTCAATCGAACAGTAACTGAATGCCTGTCTGCCTGTTTTATATAGCAAGCCACGGCCATGTGACTCACTGTCTGTAGGAGCGATCAATTTTTATGAACAGGGTGGTGTACCTAATAAACTGGCCGGTGAGTATGTATCTTTCACAAAGCTGAAATAGTGATGGGATTTTAAGGTTTACAACTGAATATTTCCTTTTTTCTAACTGCAGGTATTGTCCACGCTGCTCTCAAGACAGAAAGAGAAAGTAAGCCCCTAAGGTACTTAGGGGCCAGCCGATTGTCGAGTCAGGATACTACGTTAGTAATGAAGAGAAAGTAACATGACATTTTCTGTCCCCAGGATCGTATTACATTGTTTATCGGTCTTCTAGCATAGAGCAATTGGTGCTTTCTTTTTTTGTTTACTTGATTTAATGTAGTGTGAAGGAGATGTGGTTACAGATGTATTTAAATATGTTTCAAAGGTTATGAGAGTTGATAGTTATGAGAGTTGATAGTTATGAGAGTTGATAGTTATGAGAGTTGATAGTTATGAGAGTTGATAGTTATGAGAGTTGCTTTGTGTTTTTTTTTGTTTTCTTTGTTTCTATTTTTTTGTAACTGAACAATAAACACTAAAATTTGACAGTTAGTGTCCATAATGCTGTAGTGTGTGTTTGACTACATGTGATTGACTGGAGTGAAGTGGATTGCCATATTGTAATGGATGCAGTGTTAGACCATCGATAACTATTGTGCTTTCAAGTTTGTTACATCATTTTCAATTATATTGTGTATGCTCTAAAAAAATGCATTTTACCCTGACAGAGTGAGTGAGGAAAGGTTCATTTAAGACATTAGCGCTTTTATCTGTTTGGTAGTTAGTTGATTGAACTACATTTTACTTTTTACATTTTAAATGTGATGGAACTCAGAGAGAATACATTTCATAAGGGAAATATCAATGCTGTAGCTGACACCTGGGTACATGTGAGGAAAATTGTATTTTCAGTTTGAATACAGCTACTACCTCAAATCAGTCTTGTCCTTTATCATGTAGATTGGTTCTGAACAGCATAGCTACAATTGCATGAGGTTATCGGATTTACTGTACTTGATATTGCAATATTTGAGTTTGCAGTAATAAAGTATCAATAACATTGTAGCGTCAGTTATGCGCAGACAGATGGCGTAGTTTGTTCACGGAAGAGGGTCAGTGGGAGGAGGGGAGCGATGCTGATGACGTAGTCCTTTGGCGCGCTGCTGTTAAAAATCAAAACCCTTCCGCAAGAACCGTTTAGAGCAGAACCGTGCTTTTTCAATTTGTTCAACAGTTTCTAAAGATCCGAAATTATGGCTAAGACTGAGCAGCACTACAAAAAGTATTGGTAAGTGTGTTATACTTGGTTAACGTTATTTATGGCTGGCCTTTCTTAGTTGTGAAATGTAGCTAGTCAGCAAGTTGATTTAAAAACAACGTTAAATACTGTAACGTTAGCTGTCTTAACTTTAGCTAGCTACGTTAATGTATTTATCTTGTGGCTAACTAAGGTAGCTAACCATCGTTAGCTAGTTTGCGAAGAAATCGAAACGAACAACTAACTTGGTCAATAGAACTAGCGAACTTAGCTAATACATTAACTAGCGAACACGTTTGTTAGGGTGAGTGGGTCGTTTATAGCTACATGGAATGAACGCAGCTTACTATAATTAACGTTAAAGTTACCTAGAATGTCAACCACTCGGCTAACAAGTAGTTTTTTCGTGTACAGTGATGTCGTCAGACGACTGTGGGTGACCTGGTACGTGGTTCAGGATGTCGTCTCCCCTAAACTGCCTTCCCATCTCAACAGTCAATATCCCATAGATATTTGTTAGACTTACAATTGTTAGAATATTGTCATCCTGAAATCTGACCAAGCAACTCAACTCCTTTACTATTCTATATATTTTCCAGCTTTCAAGGCTACACTGAGAAGCCAGGGTCCATTGTGCATCCTGGAACACTTTGGCACTGGTTACTGTGCTGCAATGAGTAGCTACATTTACCCAAATTATTTTGTTTTTCTTTCTTAAACTTGCCTCAACTATGATGTAATTCCTCAGGTTCTGACCCATGTTGCATTCTATTGTATGTCACAGGCACTGCCATAAAGTGGACATGCGTGTGAAAGGGGACACCCGGGAGTTACTCATACAAGGTCAGTGTTTGTGATAGTGTGTGTTGAAATGTCTTTCAATTTATTCACATGATGGCATACTGCTAGTGCTCACTATTCAGCCGACGTTCTCATCCTTATTTCATTGTTTTCTCTGTTAGTGGTGGGTGGCCTGGCCGTCTCCCTGCCCTCCCTCAACGCCTCACTCACAGAAATCCTGGAGAGTGACTCCTACAGGCAGAGTATCATCACTGCACCCAATAAGGTAGGTCCTTCATCACCCAGTCATATTTGAATATGTGGGCTTATAGCATGCTCTATAGTCAATTAATACATCCCAGTGATGAGATAATGGCAAGTATGAGCCAATCAGGCTGAGAGTGTGCACCTTCCTCCCGATTGGTGGGTAATCTTGGCAGTGTGGCGAAGATTGGCTGCTCTGCTGTAAGGGCCCACCTATAGTAAACTAGCAGCCCTTCTCACCCTCTGCCCATCCCAGAGACATGGGAGAAGGCAGGATGAAAGCTGCTGAAAGTGTTTGAGTGTGAGAGTATATGTTTCAGTTGGCAAGGGGACACAACTCTTTGTTGATGGCCTTTGCTATGGCTATGACATCTTCCTTTGGTAATCTGAGGGCATTTAGAAATCTTAGTGACAGCTATGCGGTGGCCTCAACATTCAGTAAAGTCACCAACACTTCTGTGCTGGTTTGAAGTGAATTGTCCCTCAACATCAGATCCCCATTTGATTGTCATTCTCTCAAGCCCCCAGAAATTATTTGCATGATTTTATTTACAGATAAAACCAGCTCAGTTTTTGAAGGAAAGGAGACTAGGCGATAATCACTTCCTCTGGGATTACTGAGCGGTCCTCATGTCCTCTGTGATCTCTCTCCCCAGGCTCTGCCCCTGAACAGGTAGAGTGAAGTGATGGGGTTGGCAGTGGGAAGGCTGATGGACAAATCCATCAATGTGTTCAAGAGTGCCATCCAGCTTCTGGCTGCCTTCATCGCACACAACCCCTACAGCTGCAAGGTGCGCGCGCACACGAACAACCACTACTGTGAAGTACATACACAGTGTCTTACAATTGTTTCTTTCATCTGTAGTTGAGCAGTGCTGACCTGAAGAAACCCCTGGAGAAGGAGACGGATAAACTCTGAGAGCTTAGAGAGAGACTGCAGGAAAACGCACCTGGTAAATTATACACACACCACCTTTTAGATTTATCTTTTATATAATGCCCAATGATGAGACCAAGGCGAATGCGAGCCAACTGAAAGAGGGTTGGGATCTCTCGTCTCGATTGGCCGGTAATCTTGGCAGTGTAGTGGAGATTGGCTGCTCTGCTGTAAGGGCCGGCCTACAGTGACTTGGCCCCACCCACATGTTTCTCCCGTTAAAGAAACACTGTAGAGAATATTGGGAGGGTGCTGACAGTGTGACTGACGTGTGTTTGTCTATGTGTGAGGCAGGGAGAACCTCTCCTCAATATTCAGTTGGTCTTGAGCGCTCTTCTTTGTTAATCTGAGGGCTTTGTAACAATAGAAATATAATCTGTTCATTCTGATCTCCTCTGCCTCTTTTGTCCAAACTATATATTTATTATTATAGGGAAACTCCGCTCATTCTTTTTCCTTTTTTCTCTCTCCCTTAATCCACTGATACAGTCCCAAAATGTTTTGCATGTCAGTAGTGAAGTTTTGAAATGATTGGACTTTCAAGAAGCAGTGTCACCAGCCACATCATCTTGCAATATTATTTTATTGTTGATTTCCCATTTAACCATATTCCTTTGGTCTCTCCATCCAGTGGCAGTGATCAAAGCCTCTGAGCTGTGGGCCGCTATGGAGCCTGAGCTTCTCCTCGTGTTCTATTCATTCTAATTCTATCAATTTAATGATATCTGATAGTCTAGATCAGATGGATAACTTTTGAAACACTCTGCCCAGGGGACTAGATTTGTAACAAATCAGGATCAACTGTTTATAGAAGTGAGATTCCAAGCTGAACTCTTCAGTCATCACATAACTGATTGTTTGTGTGTCAGGAATGCAGTGCATCTGTGTGTGTGAGCCCAAAGAAAGAACCCCATAATACAAGTCTAGTAAGTAAACTATTCAGAACTAACCAGCACTCTGCTGAAAGAGTCGTAATCACTCAATCAAAACACTTTCATATCGATTAAACAAATGATTCAGTACCAAGCTTTCAAAAACAAGTGGTGAAATCAGTGCTAGAATAAGAGTATTATATAACCAATCAAAATGTAATTAAGAGCAATCTAGTGCTGTGGGTCTTTCAGCGGTGTAGGAGGTGTAGTTCTAGATGACAGCATTACTGATGGAGTGGGTGATAATGTTTTCTACTGGTGAATCACCCAAACCTAGCTCTAACACCTGAACTAACACTGGTCCTCATTTTAGACCACTATTTTGTTCAATCATGTGGACTGGAACAAATGTGTACTCACACTGGCAAGAGTTAAGATATTCACATCTGCTCTCCGGAGAACATTTTTCTAATCTGACACCTCTGTTTCTCCCCAGGTCCTGACCAGGACTCCTCTGAGGTCAGAGGGGACCTGCCTTCCACCCCCCAGAAGGAGGGAGCAGGGGGTGGAAGGGGTGGAGGAGAGCGAGCTGAAGAAACAAGAGATGCTGTTGCAGTATCTGAGACACTGAGAGCTTTGCCCTGCAGGTGGAGAGAGCCATCGCTGTCATCAACACCATGCTCTACTGGAAGACTACCTCAGGTACAAACACACCTCATCTTACCTACACCCGCATTACCATGCCTTTATCACCTGCACGGTCAACATCTCACCCCAATGACTCCATGCATGTGTTCTGAGACAATGTAATGTGTGGGGTATTGAGGAATGAATGTGTCTGTGGTCCAGGAGGCGGTGCAGTTCTGTGACAGTATGCGAGTTCAGTGTGGCGAACTCTCTGACTGGCGTGAGGAAGATGCTACCTCTGGTCTGGTCTACTGGCGCTGCCATTAAAGATGCTGTCATGCAGGCCTACAGACGCCTCTACCTCAACCCCCAGGGAGACAACACCAGGTACGCTGTCACACCTTCAAACTGTTGCCACAGGCACCTTCTATCAACCCCCTCAGGTCCCTCGATCCCACTACCAATTGCAGATGGTTAAGTTACTTTTGAAATGGTAATGTCTTCCCATGTGAAACTGCGAAGCAGTGCTGGTGACATTAAAATGGTATAGAGAGTAAATAGAACTGTCTTGTCTGCTGAAACAGCCTTCGTGGGAACCGGCAATCTTCATTCCAGCACCTCAGCTATTTCCCCGAAGAGGTTTCAACTCAGGCTGTGTTCAGACATGCAGCCCAATTCTGATCTTATTTTCACTAATTGGTCTATTGACCAATTGGATCAGCTCTGAAATTGTGAAAAGATTTGTGATTGGTCAAATGACCAATTAGTGCAAAAATATCCATCAGAATTGGACTGCCTGTGTGAACACACCCTGTTACATTTTCTGCTGTGAATTTGTTAATCTTGCTCTCACCAGTACATTGCTGCTGAAAGATACAGACTCAAGGTGGAAGTTGAGGTGGGAAATTGTGCGATTGATCTAAGAACAATGTCTTGGAGCGACTTCATCAACCTCCAATGGGCTCTGCTCTGGTGCCTGACTCTCTCTCCCTCTCAGGGCTAAAGCTCAGACTCTAGTGGACAGTCTGTCTGAACTGATGGTGGAGATGCCTCTCTGGGGACAATCCCGTGTCTGGAGGAGATGGTAATAAGAGAAACTCACTATCTTTTATTATCAACCCTGTAATCAGTACTACCCAGTGATTGAGTTAGCCCTTACTCTTTACTGATTACTCTATCCATCCTGTCATCAATAATTAACCCCTTTCTCTCTCTCATCTAATCTGTTCCAACACCACCTCTCTCGTGTCGTCCCAGGTCCTGGAGTTTTTTGGTGGTGGCAGCAGCTTGCAGTCCACGGTGGTGCAGGTTCTGTGGGAGGTTCACTGGCAAACGAGAGACCTCCAGCCTGCACAGACGAGCAGCAGTGCTGCTTCTGGGAATGGCTGCACGGTAAGGCCCACACACAAACACAAGTTCTAACTCCACACCTCTGTCTTTAAGTCCCCTTTGACTTCTTGCCCAATGATGAGACCAAGGCGAATGCGAGCCAATTGAACGAGGGGGTTGGGTTCTCCCTTGTCTTGATTGGCCTGTAATCTTGGCAGTGTAGCGGAGATTGGCTGCTCTGCTGTAAGGGCCGGCCTACATTGACTTGGCCCCACCCACATTTTTCTCCCACTAAAGCAACACGATAGAGAACAGTGGGAGGGTGCTGACAGTGTGACTGTTAATCTGAGGCAGGGAGAAACCCACCTCTCCTCCATATTCAGGAGTCCATGAGCTCTTATTTTGTTAATCTGAGGGCTTCTACACCTGTATGTGTCTTTCGGAGGGGTTGGGTTTAAAGCGGAAGTAACATTTCAGTTGGACCTTGTGGGCAATTGACCAATACATTGATCTTGATCTTTGTTTAATATGAGACTCTGATCCAAGTTAAGTTTTGCACTTAACCTCCCAATGACTATGTTCCCTTATTGACGTATGGTAAACGGTTCCTAGGTCTGCACCTATTGGCAACTCCTACCTTTGGCGCTTGGCTTTGTCTCAAAAGTCTGACGTTGGTTAATTTGTCCACTAAACCTCATAAAGACGCCTGCATGCTTCCCAGCCGTACCACTTCAGAAGACATGCATATATTACATCTTGTGACGTCGTTTATTTTAGACTTCGCTAAGTTTTTCTTTTCTTTTTCAGTTCGGGGGCACCAAGTCTACACCCTTTTGTCGGTAATTGGTCAACAGTAGGGATTCTTCAATAGTCTATCATTCAACGAGAGATGACCCATTCTCATGCACATTTTTTCATCGAGAAATACTTCAGTAAACATCTTAGATGCAAATACAAAAGGATATCCTCAGCATAAACTCAGGAAATCGGTCATTAATATTGACGTTATCTTAGATGAATTCAGACTATTTTGAGGAAGTGTACTGGCTACGGCGTCTCAAAATGGACAAACGGTACTATTGACGCTTTTTTCTTGTTCGGGTGAATGTCTTTTAAGGGAGTATGCAATCACAATCATTTGGCTAGCCGAACTGAAGCATGCTAGCGCCTTTAGTGTCTGAATAGGAGCACAGCAGAGTACACTGACTTCTCTGCATTGAGTCGAAGTCACGACGACATATAAATCTGGGCTTTCAATGAACAAGCGTTGGAAACACACATTCGGTCTCCTTCGAAGATTGAAAGACAGTCACTGCCCGGGGGGGGGGGGGGGGCTGAGACTATCTGTAGTCCACCCACACTGTACTGGACAATTCCGTGCCGCCTCTTTTCCACACAGGCAGCATTCATAACCTGTTTAATCCTCCCCTCACATCCTCTAACCCTCCCTCCCACACACACACACGTTATCCCTCATGGACTGGGACCATGTGTGTGTTCTGCAGAGGGCCGAGCACCGACGAGATGATTGATTAATCTGGAGCCTGGGCATAATGTAAATGACGTAGTTTACTACTATGTTGTGTGTAGACATAGCAGTGAATTTACATACTGCCAGGAACCTCATTTGTGCACCACACACTAAAGTTGCTGTGTGTAATAGTATGTTTGTATGCACGTTCTTGTATTAGATGTGGCATTTTTAGGTTGCGTGTTCAGGGTGTAGACTAATGTAATTGTGTGTTTCTCTGTGTAGAGCAGAGAGGGAGGTGGTCCTCAGTAACCTGGACACTGTGCTCTGGGAGAGAAGTTTACTGAAGACTTCCTACTGGCCAGAGACTCTTATCACCATCTGTAACATCACTGACCATGTCAGGGTAAGACCCCACACGTAGATTCCCGGCCTAGACTTTCTAGAGGTCTAGGGCTGTCCCAGACTAAAAAGAAACTCTTGGTTGACCAAAAGTTGCCTGTTCTTTCGACCAATCAATTAGTTTAAATTTAAAGTAGTCTATTCTAAAAATGTGTGTATATCACACCCTATGTGTTTGAATAAAATCAACTATACTGAACAAAAATATAAACATGTAAAATGTTGGTCCTTTTTTCATGAGCTGAAATAAGATCCCCAAAAATGTCCATGTGCAATTGGCATGCTGAATGCAGGAATGTCCACCAGAGTTGTTTTGAATGTTAATTTATCTACCATAAGTTGCCTCCCAATGTTGTTTTAGAGGATTTGGCAGTACATCCAACTGGCCTCACAACTGCAGACCATATGTTATCACGCCAGCCCAGGACCTCCACATCCAGCTTCTTCACCTGCGGGATCGTCTGAGGGGGAGGTGGGATGCTGAGCAATATTTAGCTTTTTAATTGTGAGGAAAAATGTTTTCTGATTGGCTGGGCCTGGTTCCGTAGTGTGTGGACTTATGCCCACCCATCATGGCTGCGCATCTTCCCAGTCCTGTTAGATTAGTGTTTTCTACCTGTTTGGAACCATATAAACAACGCAAAGATTTTAAAAGCAGCCACATTTGTGAAATTGCTTTATCTGACATTCTGGTTGTGAGGCTTGGTGCTCATGGAGTCTTCAATAGCCTACTGATTCCAACTGGCAACAAACAGGATTTCTGTAGATGTGGATGATTTATGATGCCAGGCACGTTTTAAGTTACACTATGGGTTATATATCTTAATTGGTTTCCTCAAGGGCTGTTTTCTCTTCTCCTTACTCTGCTTCTGCCGCATTGTTCTCAACACCAATATGCTGGTTAACTTTGCTGTTATGCACATTGCAACATAAAGGGAAAGGTGCCAATTCAACGGCGCACTGGAGATTACGTTTCAGAACCGCGGACAGCACCTTCTCCCGCTATCCATTGCGTGAGAACGCATTTGTTATAAAATATTGTATTTATTAGTGTTGCACCATTTTCTTACAAAATAAATAAAATCAAACTTTATTTGTCATATGCACAAGTGTAGACCTTACTGTGAAATGCTTACTTATAGGCCATTAACCAACAGTGCAGTTCAAGAAGAGTTAAGAAAAATATTTACCAAATGGACTAAAGTTAAAAAATATATATATATATTCAAAGTAACACCGTAAGAATAACAATAATGAGGCTATATACAGGTACCATTACCGAGTCAGTGTGTGGGGGTACAGGTTAGTTGAGGTAATTTGTACATGTAAGTAGGGGTGAAGTGACTGCATAGATAATAAACGAGTAGTAGCAGTGAACAAAAGGGAGGGGTGTTTAATGTAAGTAGTCTGGTGATTTTATTAATTGTTCAGCAGTCTTATAGCTTGGGGGTAGAAGCTGATGAGGAGCCTTTTGGTCCTAGACTTGGTGCTCCGGTACTGCTTGCCGTGCGGTAGCAGAGAAAAGTCTATAACTTGGGTGACTGGAGTCTCTGACAATTGCATGGTCTTTCCTCTAACGCTGTCGGGTATAGAGGTCCTGGATGACAGGAAGTTTGGCTCCAGTAATGTACTGGGCCGTTCACCCTAACCTCTGTAGCGCCTTAATAAAGGTCAGGTGCCGAGCAGTTGCCATACTTGGCGGTGATGCAACCGGTCAGGATGATCTCGACGGTGCAGCTGTAGAACTTTTTGAGGATCTGGGGTACCATGTCAAATCTTTTCAGTCTCCTAGGGGGGAGAAGGTTTTGTCGTGCCCTCTTCACGACTGTCTTGGTGTGTGTGGACCATGATAGTTTGTTGATGTGGACACCAAGGAACTTGAAGTTCTCGACCCGCTCCGCTACAGCCACGTTGATGTTAATGGGGGGCCTGTTCGGGACGCTCCGCTACAGCCACGTTGATGTTAATGGGGGGCCTGTTCGGGACGCTCCGCTACAGCCACGTTGATGTTAATGGGGGGCCTGTTCGGGACGCTCCGCTACAGCCACGTTGATGTTAATGGGGGCCTGTTCTGGATACTTTTTCCTGTAGTCCAAATCCAATTTTATTTGTCACATACACATGGTTAGCAGATGTTAATGCGAGTGTAGCGAAATGTTTGTGCTTCTAGTTCCGACAATGCAGTAATAACCAACAAGTAATCTAACAATTCCAAAACGACTGTCTTCTACACAGTGTAAGGGGATAAAGAATATGTACATAAGGATATATGAATGAGTGATGGTACAGAGCAGCATAGCAAGATACAGTAGATGGTATCGAGTACAGTATATACATATGAGATGAGTATGTAAACAAAGTGGCATAGTTAAAGTGGCTAGTGATACATGTATTACATAAGGATACAGTCGATGATATAGAGTACAGTATATACGTATGCATATGAGATGAATAATGTAGGGTAAGTAACATTATATAAGGTAGCATTGTTTAAAGTGGCTAGTGATATATATTTACATCATTTCCCATCAATTCCCATTATTAAAGTGGCTGGAGTTGAGTCAGTGTCATTGACAGTGTCAGTGTGTTGGCAGCAGCCACTCAATATTAGTGGTGGCTGTTTAACAGTCTGATGGCCTTGAGATAGAAGCTGTTTTTCAGTCTCTCGGTCCCAGCTTTGATGCACCTGTACTGACCTCGCCTTCTGGATGATAGCGGGGTGAACAGGCAGTGGCTCGGGTGGTTGATGTCCACGATCAACTCCTTTTGTCTAACCATTTAAATCGCTGACAAGTACTGGAACCATTTACAATTTCTGTAGCTCATGTCTTAGTGATGTACTGTGCCTTCCCTGTGGCATCTGCAATGGATTAGTCCACTGAGACTGGTGGGAATCAGACGGGCATCTTGTGCATCATGAAAAATAAAGATATTTGCAATGGCTTGACTAAAGAAATATCTGTTGACCAACAGCCTAGACAAAACAATCTACCAGGTGACTATAGACGTTTGAATGTTTAAAGTGTGTATAGTGATTGATTTGTCCCTCCCCAGCAATCCAAAGGAGCTCCATTCAGACTGCCTCAGGACAACCAGCTCTTTACCTGCCTCACACAGGCCATCGCTGAAGGTGTGTGTGTACACACACACACACACACACACACACACACATCATCTCTTGAGTGGGAGAATGTAGTGTCTTTGCCCCTGACTGTGTGTCTAGTCCCGCCCCAGGTGTGGTGATGGCGGACCCTCATTGGCAGAGCTTCATGGAGCAGGCTTCTCCATCTGCTGTACTTCCTGTCCGAGTCCCCAGACCAGCTCTGCTCCCGCCGCTTCCAGCGCTGCTCTCGCCTGCTATTGGACAAGATCGTGGAGGGCAGGGAGATATTAGCAAACAAGGATGTCAGCCAGTTGCCGGGTGCATCTCAGGACCCTGAGGAGCAGGGAGAACAAGGTGGATATTTATTTAGAAAGTTGGTGCACTGTGGTGGTAAAACTTCTCAAAGTAAGTATGAATAGCTCATTCTCCAGTTGTCTGGTGCTCTTTTACTGTGCCTAGTTGTTGAAACTCTGCTATACTTTGTATAGGTACTTCATGATTAGTACGGCGTTATGGTGATGTGTCCCTCTAGTCCCTGTGGTGAGCTGCGTGTCTCTGGCCCAGCTACTGTCTCTGTGTGGCTGCGTGGCGTTCTGGCAGGTGTCCCACCTGGAGCGCAGCGTCAGCTCTGAGCTGCGGGAGATGAGACAGAAGAGAAGGCGCCCTCCCGTAAGGCCAAGGTCATGGAATGTGAACACAATGTTTGATGTCCAGTATTTTTATACAACCCAAGCCAATGATGGCAATAATTCACATAATGGTCAATCATGAGATTAGGATACTACAAACCTAGTGGTAATGAGACTGCTGGGTTTATACACGTGTTCTGAGTTTAAGGAGCTTTTACTATTCGTGTCAAATTGATTGTCATTGCGTTTCATAAACCAAATGTTATCAGAACAGGATGTTGATTAGTGAAGAGGCCACGTGAGTCTCCTGGTGAGTAGGATTGTCTTGCCAATCAGTAACTTTTCTCCCTAGGAAAAGCTTGATGAGTTTAATTTTGGTCATGCAACAGTGATTGACAGGTCTTGATGATTCTTCCCATCAGGGGGCTAAGTACAACAGCTAACTTTTTCCTAATTACTCCTTTCGATTAAATCGCTCTAACTTTCCAGTAGACTAGACATGAACAGGGAGTTCTTAATCAACTGTCATGATCCATGTTTCCCACAGCAAGCGGCCAATGACAGTTCTGTGGAGGAAGAACTTGGGTTGATGGGTGCTTCTGCTGAGGACACCGAGGCAGAGCTGATCAGGAAGATCTGTGAGACTGAGCTGCTGGCTGGTAAGAAAGGCTTAACTCTTTCAAAACTAAGTCAATTTTTCCTGGTGTGATGTAATTGCCTTAAACCACATCCCTTCCCCCCCAGAGGAGAGCCTGTTGTGCTCGTTCCTGCTGGTGAGGGTGTGTAGTTCCCCAGGCAGATACTGCCACCCCCAGCTCACGACAGCTGCCTGCCTGGCCCTCTCACAGTACATGATGATCAGGTCAGACTACACCCCAGACTACCTTTGTTTTTCTGTCATTTTCCTTTGCGTGGCTGTGGTGTCACTGTCATAAGCCACTGTCGTTCAGTGAGTAAATATTAACCAAGCAGCTAATAGAACTTGTTTAGAATATGGAAGGAGCAAACAAGCACATCTTTATTTAATTACCCAGCTGTTTGTACTATGGATTGTGTCTTTTTTAATTTAGGTAAACATGGCCATTAGATGAGGATGGCTGAGGGCTACAAGCTCGTTCCATGTCTGGTTGTCTGCTAATGTTGTTCCTTCAGACGCTCCAGTCCTGCTGCTGCAGTCTACTGAACCAGTTGATCAAAAAAAGTATTTCCATATGTTCAGAACAGAAAAAAAAACATTAGGAAACATTGTAAAATGCTGTCATGTCCTCCACTAGCATTCTGACCTCTGCTATAGCACGACAGTACATTGTACTGTGCTCTTCAGAACTCCAACCTCTCTTCTGGACTGTGGCAACCATGGGCTGCTTGCTCGTGCACTCTCATATCATTTGAACAGAAATAACTGAACTTTCTGTAAGGTCTAGAACAACTTGAAGGTTCTGATTGTGTCCAGAACTACTTGTTGGTGGTATAATTATACAATGAGTAGATCATTTCAGGTGATGCCATAGGTTATACTCCGTAGGAAGGATGGGGACTTAATTGAAGAAAGCTTAATGATGATTGCTGGTTGTTCCTCCCACATTGAGATGCACTGAAGCCATACCCCTTCCCCATTGAAAGTTTAATTACAATTCGTTATCTTCATTCCACTAGTTCTGTTTGTCTTTGTATAGTGCTAATTATGATGCTTGGTTATTCTTACGTTTGAGGTGTTTCAGATGAATAGTGTTTTCCAGGCTTTTCACTATGAACACTAATCCCCAGGTTTTTCCTCGTGGTAAGTGTTTTGTAGCAGTCAGTAATTGTCTCCCACACACCTCCATTGTGTTGGGTCTCCTCAAAGACAGACAGCCCTCCCTGGGAGAGGACTGATAACGGTATTAAACATGATTTTTACTCTAATGGTAATGCACTGTTTTACAGGCATAGTTAATTATACTGAAGCTGTGGCTTATGACCATCTACTGTATAGCAGACCACACACCCGGCGGGTCTGGTTCCTCTGGAAAACATTCTAATCCACGTCTGGAGGTGAAGTTGCTTATTATTTTGTTCACCTGGCCTCATCCCTTCCCAGTGTATGTGGTTAATTCCCCTGTTTAGAACAATGGAGGCCGGGGTGACACTGCAGCCTTTTGTCTTAGTGCTCCCTCAGAGTAGAGGCCTTCTACCTCCCACACGTACATCTGAAATGACTGCAGAGGATTATGGTCAGGGGTATTGGCAACTTGGCATCGACGCCTCCATATCCAATGTATGGCTGGTCGTATTCTCACCCAGGTAATCGATTGCTTAATCTGTCATGTCATTTTTTGGCCAGTCTCTCTCTTTCATGGTATCCCAGCTGATCCTGATTAGAGAAGAAATGTGCATGCATTTTTAAATATTGTTTCATGATATAACATGTCTCCCCTGCCCAGGCTGAGTGACGAGAACTCGGCGGTGAGGCAGACTGCAGTGACTGTTCTGGCCCAGCTAGTGCTGAAGGTCAAAGATCAGGTCAGCGAGGTGGCTGTACTGCTCATCGACCCCCAGACACACATCACCAGCCTCGCACTCAACTTCTTCAACGAGCTCGCCTCCAAGGTACACACAATTCCAGGTATGTCTATTTGATTGGAAAATACAGTGCCTTTGGGAAGTTTTCAGCCCCTTGACTTTTTCCACAATTTGTTTCGTTGCAGCCTTATTCTAAAATGTTTTTTATTTTTATTTAATCCAATCTACACACTTATACTCCATAATGACAAGGCAAAAATAGGTTTTTAGACACCTTATTTACATAAGTATTAAGACCCTTTGCTAAGACTTGAAATTGAGCTCATGTGCATCCTGTTTCCATTGATCAGCCTTGATGTTTCTACAACTTGATTGGAGACCACCTGTGGTAAATTCAATTGATTGGACATAATTTGGAAAGGCACACACCTGTCTATATAAAGTCCCACATCTGCATGTCAGAGCAAACACCAAGCCATGAGGTCGAAGGAATTGTCCGTAGAGCACAGAGACAGGATTGTGTCGGCACAGATCTGGGGAAGGGTACCAAAAAATGTCTGCGGCATTGAAGGTCCCCAAGAACACAGTGGCCTCCATTCTTAAATGTAAGAAGATTGGAACCACCAACACTCTTCCTAGAGCTGGCCAAACTGAGCAATCGGGGAAGAAGGGCCTTGGTCAGGGAGGTGAACAAGAACCCAATGGTCACTCTGACAGAGCTCCAGAGTTCCTCTGTGGAGACGAGAGAACCTTCCAGAAGGACTCCACCAATCAGGCCTTTATGGTAGAGTGGCCAGACGGAAGCCACTCCTCAGTAAAAAGCACATGACAGCCTGCTTGGAGTTGGCCAAATGACACCTAAAGAACTCTTGACCATGAAAAAACAATATTCTTGTCTGAAACCAAGTTTGAACTCTTTTGCATGAATGCCAAGCGTCACATCTGGAGGAAACCTGGCACCTACGGTGAAGCATGGTGGCAGCAACATGCTGTGGGAATATTTGTCAGCGGCAGGGACTGGGAGACTAGTAAGGATAGAGGGAAAGATGAACAGAGCATTGTGGAGATTAGAGGTTGTTATTTTTCGATACCGATACCAATTATTGGAGGACCAAAAAAAAGCCGATACCGAATAATCTGACGTTTTTAATATATATATATATAAATAACTTTTATTTGGTTCTAATAATGACAATTACAACAATACTGAATGAACACTTTTTTTTCATTTTAGCTTAATAAATACATCAATCAAATCAATTTAGCCTCAAATATAATGAAACGTTCAATTTGGTTTAAATAATGCAAAAACAAAGTGTTGGAGAAGAAAGTAAAAGTGCAATATTTGCCATGTAAGAAAGCTAACGTTTCAGTTCCTTGCTCAGAACATGAGAACATATGAAAGCTGGTGGTTCCTTTTAACACGAGTCTTCAATATTCCAAGGTAAGAGGTTTTAGGTTGAGGTTATTATAGGAATTATAGGGCTATTTCTCTCTACCATTTGTATTTCATATACATTTGACTATTGGATGTTCTTATAGGCACTTTAGTATTGCCAGCGTAACAGTATAGCTTCCCTCCCTCTCCTCGCCCCTACCTGGGCTCGAACCAGGAACACATCGACAACAGCCACCCTCAAAGCATTGTTACCCATCGCTCCACAAAAGCTGTGGCCCTCTGCAAGGGGAACAACTACTCCAAGTCTCTGAGCGAGTGACGTTTGAAATTCTATTAGCGCGCACCCCGCTAACTAGCTAGCCATTTCACATCGGTTACACCAGCCTAATCTCGGGAGTCAATAGGCTTGAAGTCATAAACAGCTCAATGCTTGAAGCACAGCGACGAGCTGCTGGCGTGAATGCTTATGAGCCTGCTGCTGCCTATCAAATATCAAATCATAGACTTTATTATAACATAACACACAAATGATGGTCAATATCCGGAAACTATCATTTTGAAAACAAATGTTTATTCTTTCAGTGAAATACAGAACTGTTCAGTATTTTATCTAACGGATGGCATCCCTAAGTCTAAATATTGCTCTTACATTGTACAACCTTCAATGTTATGTCATAATGTACAATTCTGGCTAATTAATTCCGGTCTGTTACGGATAGAATGGACTTCACACAGTTCACAACGAGCCAGGCAGCCCAAACTGCTGCATATACCCCGACTGCTTGCACGGAACGCAAGAGTAGTGACTCATTTTCCATAGTTATAAGAAATTCATGTTAGCAGGTAATATTAACTAAATATGCAGGTTTAAAAATATATACTTGTGTATTGATTTTAAAGAAAGGGATTGATGTTTATTGTTAGATACACATTAATGCAACGACCGTGCTTTTTTCGCAAATGCGCTTGTTAAATCATCACCCATTTGGCGAAGTAGGCTGTGATTCGATGAGAAATTAACAGGCACCACATCGATTATATGCAACGCAGGACACGCTAGATAACTACACATGGTTGATATTACTAGTTTAACTACTGATGAAAAAAAAATTATAAGATAAGTTTAATGCTAGCTAGCAACTTACCTTTGCTTCTTGCTGCCCTCACGTAACAGGTAGTCAGCCTGCCATGCAGGCTCCTCGTGGAGTGCAATGTAAGGCAGGTGGTTAAAGCGTTGGACTAGTAACCGGAAGGTTGCAAAAACGAATCCCCGAGCTGACAAGGTGAAAATCTGTCGTTCTGCCCCTGAACAAGGCAGTTAACCCACCGTTCCTAGGCCGTCATTGAAAATTTGAATGTGTTCTTAACTGACTTGCCTAGTTAAATAAAGGTGTGTTAAAAAAATATATATATATTATTCGGCCACAATCGGTGTGCAAAAATACCGATTACAGATTATCAAAATTTGAAATCGGCCCTAATTAATCAGCCATTCCGATTCATCGGTCGACCTCTAGTGGAGATCCTTGACGAAAACCTGCTCGGGACAAGTCTCAATGTCCTTGAGTGGCCCAGCCGGAGGCCGGACTTGAACCCAATCAAACATCTCTGGAGAGACATGAAAATAGCTGTGCAGCAACGCTCCCCATACAACCTGACAGAGTTTGAGAGAATCTGCAGAGAAGAATGGGAGACACTCCCCAAATACAGGTGTGCCAAGCTTGTTGCATCATACCCAAGAAGATTCAAGGCTGTCATCGCTGCCAAAGGTGTTTCAACAAAGTACTGAGTAAAGGGTTTGAACACTTATTTGAATGTCATATTTCAGGTTTTTATTTTTAATAAATTAGGAAACATTTCTAAACCTGTTTTTGCTTTGTCGTTATGGGGTATTGTGTGTAGATTTAATTTTCAATTTCATCAAATTTGGGGTAAGGCTGTAACGTAACAATGTGTGAAGTTAAGTGGTCTGAATGCACTGAAAATCTGTGTTTGTGTATTGGGGACCTTTTTACATAGTCTGAGTGTTTGAAACCAGACAGTGGCCTCCTCTCCTCCCAGGACAATGTCATCTACAACCTGCTCCCAGACATCATCAGCAGACTGTCAGACCCAGAGAGAGCCATGAATGAGGAAGACTTCCACACCATCATGGAGTGGTGTCCACACTGAGCTGTGTGCCTCTTCTGCTCTCACTGTGTGTAGTGTCTTGCAGGGAGTCATTGTTCTGTTCTTCAAATACCGGCGAGCGACGGCTTTAATAATGTGAGGGCTACTTAACCTGTGTGTCTGTCGCCCACTGTGTTCTCTCCCAGGCTTTACACTCTGGATGACTTGGCATGCTGGGGTCACATTGTGACTCTGGTTTGAAACCTGTTGTGCTGAATAACATGGAAATGGGATGCTAATATGTGAGTGGTGTTTTAATGCCTTATTTTAATGTTTCCGTCAACAGACAGTGAATCAGCGAGACCATGGTTTTAGAATGATTTCTTCAAATGTCAGGTCAGACTTCCTCTTCTTGAAAGACTGTTGTAAGTGAATAATGAAATTTCCTAATTTCCCCCCAATTCTCTCTCCCAGACTGAGCATCAGTGGTGTGAGCTGGCCGTGTCTCTGTCTCTGCTGTCTGTGTGAGCGAGGGCTGAAGAGGCTCCAGGAATGTTGGGAGTGTTAGTGACAAGCTGACTGAGACAGGAGTCTACCAGCCTCTCCTCTCCATCACTGCTAAGCTATGCCGAGGAGCCAAGCCACAGCTCAAAGTACAGATGATAGTGGTCGTATGTATTGACTGACAAAATAGTTTCTCAGTTGTTCAGACCATATAACGCCCTTAGCCCCCCCCAATTCAGATATACATAACAATAAACTTGGGACAAGTGAGAGACTATGCATTATCCTGACTCTGACTATCTAGACTGATTTCTTGACTGTGCCCCTAAATGAATACACACGCTGGGTCTTATTCTGATTCTTCTCTCTGTCCCCTGGTCCGGGCGGAGGAGTTTGAGAAGCGTCTGAGGGAGCTGGGCCCAGCCAGAACACCACTCACACGCCACTACCCAACAAGGGACGAGGTGGCAGGTCCAAGAGAGGTGAGCGCGCACACGTGTAGTGACTTTTCTGGTAGACAGTGAATTTTTCCCTCCTGAATGTATTTATTTTTGCCAATTACATAGACTTTAGCTAATGTTCCATGATTTTCTTTCTCTCCCCTCAAAGGTCAAGCCCTCTGTATCCAGTCACCACGACGATAGCTTTGTGACCCCTAAACCAACCCAGAAGTCCTCTAAGAAAGCTGTTATCACCTTCAGCAGTGACGAAGAGGAGGAAGGTATCTACTCTTTCTAACAGTACAGTCTGTTTTAGTTAGTGTTGGCAGTGCTTTTCCGTTAAAGTGATGAATCAGTTGATATGCTTTCTGTGCTCTCAGTAGATTGTTGGTGCTGGCTTCCCAGGATGGTGTCATGAAATGGCATTTGTTTTAATCTTTGCAATTTCATAGCATTTATTGTTGGGAAAAAATCTGGTTAGTTGTTGCTTGTCAAATGAACACGTCAATGTTACTGGTATTTGTTTGTTTTTATCCAATCAGACGCTGTCATGGCAGAGAGCGAGACACCTAAGGTGACCACACCCATCGCCCGCACCTCTCTACGTGCTCGTCTCCGACACTGATCTTCCTCTGCTTTTAGTTTGTCACATCCTGTTCTATTGTTTTGTCGTCTTTTTAAATCATGTTTTCACTTTAAGTGACTTTTTAAAATCTTTTGTAATGTTCCTCTAGTCAGCACTAAATACTTTGACTCTGTCTTTTTGTAGTGGAAACAAGACTTTAAAAAAAACTTTGGTGTGAACCACACTACCTCTGTCATCCATGTGTGTTTGCAAGTGGAGTCAGATTTATGCCCTCATTACAAGGAGTAATGAATGCCCTTCTCTTGCATTGTGTTTGGTCAGTGAAATAGTGTGTTCAGGTTGGATTGTCACAGCTTGGCTAGACACTGTTGCTACCGTTCTTACTCCTTCACTCTCTCTCCTCCATGCTCTCCTATATCTGCCAGCCCACCTGTTATTAAACCTGTTAGAAACAGTTTACCTAAATCCTCCTGAGACCAAGCAATTCAATTTTGTCCTAGTGGACATATAGTTCTTGGTTTGTAAGTTCTTGGTCCGTATCTGAGGCCATACATGCCACTTTATTAAGTCCTGTTTGAGAGGACATTTGGCTTTTCAATTGGGGGGGGGGGTCATATTTATGTTTTGACCACTAAAGAGGACACTTTGGCACATACTAAGAAAAGTTTTAAAGTAACATGCTGTTTTCACCCCAAAACGCTTGTGTAAAAAAATGTATCCCAAACCTTTTACCCAGTTCTCACCTGGTTTATGAAGTGCCTGACACCTGAACAAAATGGTAGCATGTTATTTTAGAGACTGAAAAAAACGCACAGATATTTAGGTGAGGTGCTGGTTAGCAGAGTGGAGCACTTTAAGTAAGGAGAGCATGTTATTTTACGCAACTACACTCCCTAATTGTCCCTCTGACACTGTCCCTCTGACACTGTCCCTCTGACACGTGCTCCATCTCTACCTCCTGTAATTGATCTCCAAGGTCTTCCCCTCTCCCACACACCTCTCCCATCCTGTTCCATGCTCTTTCTCTGCCTATAATGTTCCTCGGTCTCTCTCCTCCTTCACTGACATCGTCATATGCGCTGTAACTTCACCCCCTCTCTTCCCTCCTCTCGCCCACTCTATACCGCCCACTCGCTCCCTCTCCTTTTCAATGACACAAGTGCACTTGTGTGAGTTATGTAAAGGGAATGAACACCTTTTGCTGACTTCAGACTAACAATATAGTTTGCCAACGTAGAGTTTCTAAACCCAATCTGACAGACATTTTGTGTTGGATGAAGACTTGTGAATATATTGTGAGAAACTAAAGATGCCTGAAAATAAACTACTTCCATTTCAGGGACTGGTGAGTAATGTTGGTGGGTGGTTTCTGTGGGGCGTGTCCAATCCAACGCCACTTTTTATTAGTAGTTCAATGGATTCCTGTCCAGTTTCTCCCTAGAGGTTCAGAATTTCCTGAAATGGAACCCCTAGTTGAAACAAGGTCAACCCATTCAGAGATGACCGAGCGGCCTCAACTGGTGTGACCTAAACCAATGCCTGGACCAAGTGATATGGAAGATGTTTTTAGAAGGCAGGAGCTTGTCAAACTGCTTCATGATTTGTGTTCATTATACATACTGTAAGAGGTATTACTGGAGAATGTTGCTGAATTTGCAAATCCATCCACAGCCAGACCTTACTGTCTGTAGGCCAGTGTTGTGTTCGAGACCACCTAAAGCAAGACTGAGCCCGGGTGCTCAGTCTTAAAATTCTTATTATTTTCAATTATCTGATTTAATCTCAGTTTTTGTTGGATAGCGTTAACGCTGAAGAGAAATCCTGATTTGGTATTTTGTTATTTTCTGGTCTTTCTGGGGGGAGAAATCTAGCTAGCAAAATCAGCCATTGGCTAGCAAAATCAGCCATTGGCCAGGCCATCAGAAGCTAGGTAAAGGCATCTGCCATTCATCTGTATTAGTGAAACATTTGAGTGGAAGTGTAATCAACCAATGATTTAATGAGTGGGACCGAAAAACGTATAAAACCTCTGCCTCGAAGGCTAAGGGGTCACTGCGCAATAGCAAGCAGTAATTTTCCCGCTTTAGCTTTTGTTGTCAGCTAGTTTGCAGCTCATTCAGCAGCTTCTCCCTTCTCAAGAATAATTTACAGTTCATCTCACCAGATGGACATTTGAGTTTTATTGCAGTGCTTGTTAGCCATCTCTTTGAAAACGACTTGTGTGAAACACTTGCATTTAAAGTGGAACTAACAGCATTTTAGCTGAAATCTAAATCTTTTCATATACTCCCCTGACAATTTTTTTTTTTTGACCCCCCTTTTCATGGTATCCAATTGTTAGTAACTACTATCTTGTCTCATCACGACAACTCCCGTATGGGCTCGGGAGAGACTAAGGTCGAGAGCCATGCGTCCTAGAAACACAAGCCAACCAATTTAACACCGCGCGCATCCAACCCGGAAGCCAGCCGCACCAATGGGTCGGAGGAAACAACGTGCATTGCGCCCGGCCCGCCACAGGAGTCGCTAGTGAGACAAGGATATCCCTACTGGCCAAACCCTACCGACGCTAGGCCAATTGTGCGTCGCACCATGGACCTCCCGGTCGCGGCCGGCTGTGTCACCCGGGTGGCCTCACTAACTCACGTTTTTTTGGCTACGTTTACTGACACCGGTCATATTCAGCAGGTGATGCGTGTACCTAAATTCATCAGTTCTGCGTTCTGGCACACTCAGACAAGAGTATTCTGAAATCGGAGTAGATAGCCAGAGTATTTGCGAACGCAAGAGATATGCTAACTGTTAAACAGTTGTTCAAGTTCTTGCTAGCTAACCAAATGACACCTGCATCTCTAGCTGTGTCAAGTATGATAGAAAAATTACATATTTACCTGATTGGTTTGGTATTAATAGTTCACAATTAATGCTTAATAATAGATAGGATATTTCTGTCCTGTTAGTGTTTGTATGGTCTCCACTCTAGGTCCCTGCAGCTAATCTGGGTGTATGGTCACCAGAGATGGCTTGAGCTGACAAATGAGTTAGACTGCATTACATAGACCACATGTGGTGGGTGTAACGATAGAGAGAGCCAGGAGGAGTTTAGAACAATTCCTCATTGTCTCAATCATCCTTGCATCTGGGAAACTAAGCCAGGGTGGGGTTAAGACAACAACCCACGTGCAGATAATGACAGGATGAACCCAGAGTGGCTTATGATGCTCCTTGGTCTGCATGAGAGGGGGTTGAACCAACCATGACTGAGCATTGTTAGTGTCAGCTATATATAGGACTCTGCATTTGTGTAAAGGTTAGGTTACTTGGTCCAACACCCAAGAGTGGGGGGGTCAACCAGCCTCATTATTGCAATAATTAATCCATATTAATTAAATAAAGATGATTGTTTGAAGAAATGACAATCTCTCTCAGTACTGAATTTCCACAACATTTTTGACGATGAGCTGGTCTGCAACTTCACCTGTTGACCGCTCCTGAAGATCTGGGTAAACTGCACAGGGGATCAGAAATTGGGATCTGAGTAAACCACGCATATTATTGAGCAGCTTGACCCGACTATGATCTGAAAGGTAGCTGGCACGGGTGGCCACCGAAAAACCATATGAGGGGAAAATCAGTTACTCACCCACTCAATGACATAATTGTCCTATCTAGCACCATGTTTTTAGCTTGCTACACAAATCGATACAGTAGCCTATTAGCCACGTTATGATTGACTTGTGATCATTACCCTTGCTAGTTTGACTGTATTGACATTCCCAGCCTTAGTTACATTTGTGCGTTTTTGTCCAGATTATTTAGTCATTGAAACTAAAACCGTGCATCCTGAATGGAGGCAGCGAACAATGTACCAGGCCAGCTGTGATTTACAACCTGATAGTGTATTGGTGAATTATAATCATGCATTCAACTGCATCCATCTATTCTGGCAACAATGCCTTAGTATACCTCATGGAACAATGAGTCAAATAGAACCTCTTTTTAAAACCTCTTATAAAGTTGATTTTGTAGCATAAACTGGGAATTTACATTTTATTGAAATTATGATTTGTTTATTTGTTTGTTTCAAATATGCAAAGTAGTTAACACTGTCAGTTCCACTTTAGGTCACTGGTTACTTTGTGATAGTGAAACATTTTTTGCAATGGGAAGTAATAGTTGTACATTTCGATTGGGAAACAATGGTTGGGTTTTAGTATTCTTGTGATTGGGACCTACTGATTTATTATGTCTGAGTTTATGGACTGCTTGTTCTTTAACATCATGCTGTTTTGTGACTGCTGTCTTTCCATCGGCCCTATGCAGTGGTGTCGATGTGTTTGGAGAAGAAGTGGGTATACTTTAATTTTGCCAAAAACTTCCCATAAGTCCCGCCCAGCAAAGGAAAGGCACCCTGTGTGAAAAACTCAGGATTTTTCTGTAGATTTTCCAGATTTTCGCCCCTGTCAGGGCCTGGCTCCCCAGCAGGTGGGCCTCTGTCCACCCAGGCCCATCCATGTCTGCGCCCCTGATGCAAACATTGCATGATGACAATTGCACATCACAAATAACCTACTAACCAACACTTCTGACTAAACTTTTTAAATACCTGGTTTGCATATCTTTGGTGCCTTGGTTAACATGTACTGGAAGATATCGTATGTTGAAACATCTTTCCTACCCTACCAGCTACCGATGTCATTCTTCTCTGAGCTGCTCCATGCCAAACCCATCTCAAGCTGCACACTCTTACTGTCTGCAGATTATATTCTTCTGAAACTAGGCTATGTGCAGCGTACATGTGAATATATTTCACATTCTTTGTGATTGTGTAGGCTACTTTGTGAATATATTTCACATTCTTTGTGATTGTGTAGGCTACTTTGTGCATTATTTCTCTATTGTAGTACATAATTGATAAATCATATAGGTCCACTATACGACTTTGATATGCAACAGTAGGGATTAAGAGGTGAGTATATGCAATGCCCACTGAGCAAAAGCTCCACTACACCCTGGCCCTTTGTTTTACAGAAAGTGCATTCTCCTACATGAGTGTGCTGGTATTACAGTTGATCTCTTCAGAATCACTGGAGGCCTATTGGTGTGCCACTGTGCAAACAGTCTATAATAGATTTTAAAAAGCTGTTAATATATTAATGTTTCAAGAAAGGAGTGTATATATTTGGCCTGGAGAAGTAGTTCTATGTGCTGACTGAATGGAAGCTAAAAATGGGTAGTTTTTACTCTGGTCTTGGGAAGAAATTATGAGTCCTTGCTGTCTGAGACCGAGTACAAATGTATCAGACACCAAGGAAGACCAGACTCAGTACTACAACAGGCTTTAGGCTATAGCCAATCAGGTCAATGCTCATGCCTGTGTGCAGGTAGTCTCTTATGACAGACAACACCAGCACGTATGAGAGATTTGGTCCTGGGTGCTGAGAGTAATCTGCTGGTGATCAGAGCATGTGTTGAACCTTTGTGTGCATTGCCTGCTGGTGTTATGGCAGAGGCTGCAGGGGGCTGAGAGCAGATGGTACTGACAGACTGTAACTCACTGTATGAGGGAGAGAAGGCACCACACACAGGTTGGTAAGTGAGGCTTTGCAATGACCACTATACACACACACACAAATGCAGTGCAGGGATATACAGTGGGGAGATCAAGTATTTGATAACCTGCAAAATCGTCAGTGTTTCCTACCTACAAAGCATGTAGAGGTCTCATTTTTATCATAGGTACACTTCAACTGTGAGATGGAATCTAAAACAAAAATACAGAAAATCACATTGTATGATTTTTAAGTAATTAATTTGCATTTTATTGCATAACATAAGTATTTGATCACCTACCAACCATTAAGAATTCCGGCTCTCACAGACCTGTTAGATTTTTTTAAAAGAATCCCTCCTGTTCTCCACTCATTACCTGTTAACTGCACCTGTTTGAACTCTTTACCGGTATTAAAGACACCTGTCCACACACTCAATCAAACAGACTCCAACCTCTCCACAATGGCCAAGACCAGCGAGCTGTGTAAGGACATCAGGGATAAAATTGTAGACCTGCACAAGGCTGGGATGTGCTACAGGACAATAGGTAGGCAGCTTGGTGAGAAGGCAACAACTGTTGGTGCAATTATTAGAAAATGGAAGAAGTTCAAGATGACGGTCAATCATCCTCGGTCTGGGGCTCCATGCAAGGTCTCACCTCATGGGGCATCAATGATCATGAGGAAGGTGAGGAATCAGCCCAGAACTACACGGCAGGACCTGGTCAATGACCTGAAGAGAGCTGGGACCACAGTCTCAAAGAAAACCATTAGTAACGCACTATGCTGTCATGGATTAAAATCCTGCTCATGTCCAGGCCCGTCTGAAGTTTGCCAATGACCATCTGGATGGCCCAGAGGAGGAATGGGAGAAGGTTGTTTGGTCTGATGAGACAAAAATAGAGCTTTTTGGTCTAAACTCCACTTGCCGTGTTTGGAAGAAGGATGAGTACAACCCCAAGAACATCATCCCAACCGTGAAGCATGGAGGTGGAAACATCATTCTTTGGGGATGCTTTTCTGCAAAGGGGACAGGACGACTGCACTGTATTGAGTGGAGGATGGATGGGGCCATGTATCGCGAGATCTTGGCCAACAACCTCCTTCCCTCAGTAAGAGCATTGAAGATGGGTCGTGCCTGGGTCTTCCAGCATGACAACGACCCGAAACTCACAGCCAGGGCAGCTAAGGAGTGGCTCCGTAAGAAGCATCAAGGTCCTGGAGTGGCCTAGCCAGTCTTCAGACCTGAACCCAATAGAAAATCTTTGGAGGGAGCTGAAAGTCCGTATTGCCCAGCGACAGCCCCGAAACCTGAAGGATCTGGAGAAGGTCTGTATGGAGGAGTGGGCCAAAATCCCTGCTGCAGTGTGTGCAAACCTGGTCAAGAACTACAGGAAACGTATGATCTCTAATTGCAAACAAAAGTTTCTGTACCAAATATTAAGTTCTGCTTTTTCCCCAAAATACTTGTCATGCAATAAAATGCTAATTAATTACTTAAAATTCATACATGATCTCTCACAGTTTAAGTGTACCTATGACAGACCTCTACATGCTTTGTAAGTAGGAAACACTGCCGATTTTGCAGGTTATCAAATACTTGTTCTCCCCACTGTACACACCTACTGATGGGGTGGTGGGGTTACCAGACCGATGGAGGACGACCTCCACTGTAGGTCCAGTTTCAAAAATTGGTCCTACCCAGCCACTGTACCCGTTGGGCGCTCTTGTCATGTTTCTGTTTGCCCTTTGACCCTGACAGGTGTCCTCCCGTGACATCATTGCGTTCCAAGCAGGGGAGATGTGTGGCCACTGGCAACCTCTAGTCACCTTGGTGATGACAAACACTCCTACTGCCATGACATCATCCCAGTGATGAAGTAGGGGAGGGGAGATGGAGGGGGCCGGAGGGAGGATATTTGCCAGTATAAACCCACCGCATCATCCCAGCTGATACACTAACATTAAACCACAGCCAACCGAACACAAGAGGCAAACTCATCCCTTCAATAACATCAGTGAGAGAGAGGGAAGAGGAGAAAAGGAGGGGCAAAGCGTGAGATAGTGATGCTTTCAGCAGGTGCCAAACAGTGAGAGGTAGCTGATAGAGAGAGATGCAGCCAGCCTGTGAGAGCACACAGTGACCCACAGCATCGGAGACGAGAAGACAAAGTGTGAGTTGTTTCATGCATTCTTTATTTGTTCGTTTAGCCAAAGGGTGAGAGGTTATGCACCTGTGCTTTCAGGTTGATTAGATACAGAGGAAGATGGAATTTGTACCAAAAAGTAGGTATTGCTGCATATTTCATTGTATACAATGAATGTTTTATTTAGTACGTTATTATCATACAGTAATTATTATTCCTGAGTAAATACTTAAATGCATCCATGTCTATTTGATCTTGAAGAACCAGGAAGTACAATGTACTGATTTGTTATAGAGGAATCAGGGGCTCATTTGTAGATCTGATGTTTTGTAAGATATTCAATGAAAATTACTAATCTCACAGACAATGTCACAATTTCTACCTGGTCTCAGATTTTCATACAGCAGTATATTGTGTGTACAAGGCAATTTCTCCCTTGGTGAAAATGAAGTTTTTCTCATGTATTTGATTATTAACATCAGAGTATTAAATGCCATCATAAAGCATGATCATGGATGTATCTTTATGGTCAGTAGAGTTGTGGTGGTGGTCATTGCTCTGTGTGATGTGTATTCAAACATTTTTCTGTATGGTTTTAGAGATGTTGTATCAATAGTCACTGTATTATCTATATTGGCATATTAATTCCTCTCTGTTTTTACAGAATCCTGTTGTCATTGCAGTGTCAGTGTAGTCGTGTCCAGCCAGTCTCCTGCATTACTGTTCCTGCCCTCCCTCTACTCACTGCTGCCATGCTGTACCCAGCTCTGCTCTGTGCTGCTCTGCTCCTGATAGCACCCCTGGGGCACACAGAGGGGCGCACCCTGCACCCCTCACCTGATGCCATCCAGGTAAGGAGGGAGAAGGGAGAGGGATAGTAGGAGGAGAATAGTAAGAAGAGGGGGGATGGAGAAGGAGGGGGGGAGTGGAAAGTTAGGGAGGGGGAGAGGGACAGAGGGGGGAGTGGAAAGTTAGGGAGGGGGAGAGGGACAGAGGGGATGGAGAAGGAGGGGGAGTGTAGGGGGATCTGGGGAGAGTGGGACAGAGGGGAGAAGGAGGGGGAGTGTGGGACAGAGGGGAGATGGGGATGGAGAAGGAGGGGGAGTGTAGAGGTAGCTGGGGAGAGTGGGACAGAGGGGAGATGGGGAAGGAGGGGGAGTGGGACAGAGGAGATGGGGATGGAGAAGGAGGGGGAGTGTAGGGGTAGCTGTGGTGCGATTGGGAGATGGGGAGTAGAGGGTATATTTGGATTGAGGGCAGAGATGGATTATCAATAACTTTTTTACGGCGCTCTCGTGACTTTTCTGGGTAGTAATAGTAACACCATATTTGTTGTTCCTGCCTAGTTTGTTGAGCAGTTTCTGGATCGCTACAACGACCTGACCCTGGATGACCTGGAGAACCTGGTGAGCAGCCAACCAGAGGAGCCCTCCTCTGCTTTTACTTCCGGTGTCAAAGTCGCTGAGTACCCCAAATGGGCTGACATACCAGCACAGGGTGACAGCACCTGGCTCCGCCTCCTGAAGGGGACCCTGGCCAATCAGAAAAGAGCTGTGACGGACCGGTCGAGGAGGGGGTGGAACCGAGGATGCTTCGGGCTCAAACTGGACAGGATCGGGTCAATGAGTGGACTGGGCTGCTAGTGGAGAGAGAGGAAGGGACTGACGCCCCTCAAGGGATATGAGGACCAACACACAGTAGGCTGCTACACAGCACACAGTCATCTACACACATGTGGTGAATACAAGGATGTTAATGTGAGTACAAAGGAGGTCTACATGTAGCGTAGCTGTAGTGTACATACTGTATTGCTAATGTGGTTCCATCGAGCTTAAAGAAAGTTACTCTGTATGTCTCCTGGCTGTTGAAGGGGTTAGCTGTACTTATATTGTACATCTATTCATTTGAATCTTGAAAGTATCAGAGTTATGTTTACATCAAGATGTTATTCTATTTTAAGTCTGAGTGTTGTTTTGACAGTAAACCTGCACTTTATTTAAAACAAAGTATTTAAAAGTGTTGTCTTGACTAATATTGTTCTTGTTAATCCTGCAGGAATAGTTGTTTAATGGAAATAAATATTTGAAAAAAATGTAATAATATAATTAAAGTCAAATGTTTCTTCTCTCTGCTATTGATTTGACATTTGGCATGAATAAATGTACACTGAACCACGTTGTATTGAGTGTTCTATTAAAGTCCTGACATCTTCCAGTGGCAGATTCATCCTCAAATCCTCGACTCCTCCATGTGTTCATTTCACATTGGCATGCGTCATCTACATATTCATGCATTTCCATTCAATTTGAAGGTTCAATTTCTCACAGCAGATATTTATACCTCTGTTTCCATGGTTGTTTTACTAAATCTGCCACAGGCAGCTGAGGGAGAGAGAGAAGGTACATTTCTTCCTCAGAGCTAAATGAAATGCTTGCATTAAATGGTGGGGTTGTGTGGGAGGACCAATTAGGGCTTGGAGCTACGCTAATCAAGCTACCACTGATGCTTCCAAACTGAATTTACTATGTTGTTAGTATCTCACTTATAGAAGGGAGTTAACTCTTGTCTATATGACAAGTACTTCCCAAACAGAACATCATCTTCTCTCTTTAAATACAGTTCTGGGTTGGGGAAAGAGGGCATTTCACCAGGGTCAGTTCTGGGTTGGGGAAAGAAGGCATTTCACCGGGGTCAGTTCTGGGTTGGGGAAAGAGGGCATTTCACCGGGGTCAGTTCTGGGTTGGGGAAAGAGGGCATTTCACCGGGGTCAGTTCTGGGTTGGGGAAAGAGGGCATTTCACCGGGGTCAGTTCTGGGTTGGGGAAAGAGGGCATTTCACCGGGGTCAGTTCTGGGTTGGGGAAAGAGGGCATTTCACCGGGGTCAGTTATGGGTTGGGGAAAGAGGGCATTTCACCAGGGTCAATAGAGTGCATTAGAGGTTGGGAGATGGATACTGAGAGTCTCTAGAGCAGGGGTACTCAACTCTGACCCCTAGAGGGCTGGAGCCTGCTGGTTTTCTGTTCTACCTGGTAATTAATTGCACACACCTGGTGCCCCAGGTCTAAACCAGTCCCTGATTAGGGGGACAATTCAAAAATGCAATGGAACTGGCTTTGAGGCCCAGAGTTGAGGTTGGGGGCTCTAGAGTCATTCGTGTGTTTGTCACAGAAGAGGTTAACTCAGGTTAAAAGTCTGGATGCAGTCCCTAAAGTAAACCACAAGAGGTCAGTCTGAATTAGTCTGTCATGTTCCAAGGTCCAAACCGAAGTGCATTCCAGACTTCAGACTTAGTGCTGGACTCTGTTAATGGACATTATGAGACTGATGATAATTCAGCAGCATATGAACCCAGGTGTACACCTTTCCGATGCATGTTTTACCAGAGGTCAAATATAAAGATATTTCAGATAACTCAAGTTAGTCGGAGCATGAACAGTGCTGGCAACACAAGGGTTGTAGGATTGCTCTATTAAAGCAGTAAAAGTTTAATATTTGGTCTCATATTCATAGCACCAATGGCTACATCAAGCTTGTGATTCTACAAATTTGTTGGATGCATTTGCAGTTTGTTTTGGTTGAGTTTCAGATTATTTTGTGCCCAATAGAAACAAATAATACATTTTGGATTGTGTAATTTTGGATTCACTTTTAATGTAAATAAGAATAGAATACGTTTCTAAACACTTCTACATTAATGTGGATACTACCATGATTACAGATAATCCTGAATGAATCGTGAATCACGATGAGTAATAAAATTACAGAAGCACAATTATCTTGGTATTACTTTAATACACATTATCTGTCCCAAGACTGTGAATGTGGGGGGGGGGGGGGGGGGGGGACTATGGACAAAAGTGCTGTAATTTCTAAATGGATGAAACCCTCAAATTAAACCTGACCGTCTGCACTTTAATCTCAGTCATTGTTTGATTTCAAATCCAAGAAAATAAGAAAAAATGCTTCACTGTCCCAATAATTACAGAGGGCACTGTATATTGACACATAGCCTACAGCAGTAGTCTTCTTGTACTCTCTAGATTTGAGTCCATGGCTCCTCTTTAGTATTCAAAACTACTTTTGGCTTCCTCTGATTTTCTCAAAAGCACTACACAAATCTGAACATAACTAACCAACTGAACAGTGAATCATCAGACACAAATTAAACATTTTCTTACAGAAATCTGTAGGCCTACATGAAAAACCTAAGTTAAGGGAGAAGTTGGCCTTTATATTAGCCTACCATGGACTACAGTATGACCTATGATGACTGTGTGATCATGTGGTGTGATATTAAGCAGGGTCAAGTACAGTACACAGTATCACCAGTGTATACCATCCACCGAGGAGTAGACCGTCTGATTCTATTTATAGAACGACCTTTACTTCACCTCTCTGACATTAAGCTGTGCAGCTGAGGCCAAGAGCAGTGCGTGTTCACATGGGGTCGTGGTAGTTCAACTATGCCCAGGTCATTGGCTCGTCACCACCCTAAATTCCAACACCTGTGACAAAAAATATTAGTGCTGGGTGGCATGACTGCTAATGTGCTGTTGAACATGTTGTTCATGGGTCATGGCATGTCGCGCTGTGTTGGAGAACATGTTGCGCTAGTTCTGTGTTATTTCCTTCACTGTGATATTTAGGTACAAGTTGTTGTGTGTTTTGCTTGTAGAGGCATATGGGCCAAAGGCCTAAGGGTTCAAACTCTACTAATTGGTTGTTTTATATTCCTATAGAGAGCAGAAAGAAAAGATCCCTGACGCCCCTCCCTGGTTCCAACAAGTCTTTATTGACCTAATGGGACATTTATGATCAGAAGAAATGATTGAAAACCAGATTATATTTTTCAATAATAGTAATTACTTGGGTGTTTACATTTGTACTATTTCACACATGTACACGTGTGTTTCATCCACATGTGAATGATATAATCCACATGTGAATGATATATATATATATATATATTTCTTTTAACAACCCTCGGAGAGTGTGTTCACAGCCAGGGATCAGCCATTATTAGGTTTAAGTGCCTTGCTCAAGGCCACATCGACTTTTTCCCCCTATAGTATTCGGCTTGGTGATTCAAACCAGCGACCTTTCAAGCCAGCGACCGCATAGGCAGTAATGATATTCATAATTTTTTTAATGAACTATAGATGTGTCCTTTCATTTTATAATTGTTATTGCACATACTCATTGCTTTAAAAATAATAGGTCATCATAAATGGACAAAAGTCACTGAATGTGTTTGACCCCAGAATTGACCCCTGAGGGACACCATAGTGAATAGGTGCTGGGGACGATACTGAACCACCTATGTTCACTGAGAAATATCTGTTACATAAATATGACCTGAACCAATCGAGGGCAACGCCAGGGATTCCCATCCACTTCTACAGCCGCGTGACAATAATATTATGATCAATAGTATCAAACACGGCACTGAGATCCAAAAGAACTAGGGTAGAGCATTTGCCAGGATCGGCAGCCAACAACATTACTGACTTTTAATAAATCAGCTTCCGTGCTGTGAAGTGAGCAGAAGTCAGACTGAATTTTTCAAATAAGTTGTTCATACTCAAGTAAGCCACCAACCACTTTTTCAAAAAATCTTGGAGAAAAAGTTTAGAGATAAGTCTATAATTACTCAGTGAAGAGGGGTCTAGATTGGGCTCTTTAAGGAGAGGTTGGACCAGATCCGTTTTAAAATAGCCTGAAAAGGAGCCAGAAGTCTGGGAGCTACTTACAATAGGCAGGATGTAAGGGCCAACCCAACAGTAGGCGTGATCTAGTAGGGATCATGTCCAAGAGGAGGGAGGAGGTCTTCATGTGACCTACAGTATCAAGGAGGGACTCAAAGGATATTTGCCCAAAGGAGAAAAAGGAAGCAGTAGACAGTCTCAGAGTAGTTGCCTCAAGTGGCTCCTGGCCAGCTATGCTGGTATGGAATCAGCTACTGTCAATCTGGGATCTAACATTTTCTAAAGTTGTGAGAGTTCTCAGAGATCAGGGTAGAGAAGTTGTTCGCTCTTGCATCTTTAACCAGCAACATTATCATTTCTCATCAGCTCCTTCATTATCTCATAGAATACCTGAAGTTTGCAGGCCTTCCATTTACGTTCAGCCTTTCCAAGTTCACTTTTGAAAGCAGATGTGTGGTCATTTAATCGTGGTGAGACGCTGGCCGGCACTTTATTTCTGGTTTTAACTGGTGCCACTGAGTCTAAAGTAGCCTCACATATTTCCAGAAAATCATCGTTGTGACGACAAATAACAGGAGTAGTAGAGAATCAGAAGGCATTGGTAGAGGAACTTACTAGGAGTTGTGGAGATAATGATGTGAAAGCGAGTGGCGACAAACACATTTTTAGGAGGAGTAGGAGGAAGTATTTTTAAAAACAACACTGAGATTGTCAGAGACACACATCAATAGTTTCCAAGTAATCAATATTCAGACCATAGGACAGCACCTGATCAACAGTATGGCCTTGAATGTGTGTCGGCCCTGTGACATGTAGCACAAAGTTAAACGCTCCTAACGGGTTCAAAACTCCCTAGCTAGTGCATTATTTGGGCTAAACACATGAATGTTTAGATCTCCAAGAATAACCCTGTCATATTTAGAGATAACCAAAGACAGAGGTCAGAGAATTCTGCAATGAACCAACTATTAGGTTTAGGAGGGTGGTACACTGGAATATACAAGGTGGGCTGTTTCATGTTAAATCAAAAGATAAGGCTTTCAAATTAGGGAAAGTTGCCACATGACACAGGGCTACATATATACTTGTCCCTACCACGACCAGACAGACTGGAATTCTGTACATAAGACAAGGCTGGTGGGGTAGCTTCATTTAGAGAACTAAAATTATTGGGTGTTCTTATTCAGAATGTTTTTTGAGACACCAACTGTACAAAACCAGATCCACAGACCCTATGTCTTGTGTTATAACAAGACTTGCCATTTGGTTACTCTGACATAGATAGAACTCAACTCCTTAGACACACAGTCACTTGAGTAGACAGACAAAAACACGCCCACACAAGTTACTTCTGTGAGAACTGTGTCTTGGCTTCAGGCATGAGAATGTGCAAAATGTGGTGTGTTCAGACTCTATAGACTGACCTGACCAGGACATGGCCATAGGTCCACACAGCCCTCCTCACACCCCAGGCAGGAGAAGGAGAGGAGAGAAGGAGAGGAGCGAGGAGAGAGGTTGAAAGTGAAGGGTCATGGTCTTTGGACTGTAAATGTCACACTGTGGAGGAAAGGGATTTGATCCCCGTTTGCTCTCGCTGTCTGGCTCTCCCTATCTAGTGAGAAGGTCACATGGGAACAGACCCTCTATTATATCATTTGTCCATCCAAGGACTTATTATATCTGTGTAGTGTTTCATCGTCTGTTCCTATGCTTCAGAATTAAGGTTATGGGAAGGTTAAAAAAGGTATACTAAAAAAACATTAAGTGTTAATAAAATCTATTGGTTGAATGTGGCGGCCTTGAGTGAAATAAGAGGGCCATATATTCAGACAGGAACAGAGAGTCTGATGAACTTCCCTGAAAGCAAAAGAAATCAAAGTGAAAGCACTTCACTCAATATTCAGGCCGACACTATTCACTATCACCCACTCAATATTCAGGCCGACACTATTCACTATCACCCACTCAATATTCAGGCCGACACTATTCACTATCACCCACTCAATATTCAGGCCGACACTATTCACTATCACCCACTCAATATTCAGGCCGACACTATTCACTATCACCCACTCAATATTCAGGCCGACACTATTCACTATCACCCACTCAATATTCAGGCCGACACTATTCACTATCACCCACTCAATATTCAGGCCGACACTATTCACTATCACCCACTCAATATTCAGGCCGACACTATTCACTATCACCCACTCAATATTCAGGCCGACACTATTCACTATCACCCACTCAATATTCAGGCCGACACTATTCACTATCACCCACTCAATATTCAGGCCGACACTATTCACTATCACCCACTCAATATTCAGGCCGACACTATTCACTATCACCCACTCAATATTCAGGCCGACACTATTCACTATCACCCACTCAATATTCAGGCCGACACTATTCACTATCACCCACTCAATATTCAGGCCGACACTATTCACTAGAACACACTCAATATTCAGGCCGACACTATTCACTAGAACACACAAAATCAATGCTACTTTAGGCCAGTTTTAGTTTAAATACCAGGAAAGGGGCGGCAGGTAGCCTAGTGGTTAGAGCATTGGGCCAGTGACCGCAAGGTTGCTGGATCAAATCCCCAAGCTGACAAGGTAAAAATGTGTCATTCTGCCCCTGAACAAGGCAGTTAACCCACTGTTTCACAGTAGACTGTCATTGTAAATAAGAAATTGTTCTTAACTGACTTACCTAGTTAAATAAAAATAAAACCGGGTGAACACAGCAAGATCCAATTAATGTTTTCATACTATAGCTAATACAGCTTTATTGTTAGGCTACATACACTAAATTTATAATAGGCTGACTCGTCACAACTTCCTTAGGACCTTGACATTCTGAAAGGGGCGGGGTTTAGAGCCCGGAGCACACAAAGGGGCGTGTCCATACAAGGTGGAAATAAATAGGTAGCCCAGCTCTGACAGTCCCCACTCACACCCGAAAGTCGTAAGACAGGATTGAGGCATCTCACAAACGGTAAATGACCAACCAACGGCTACATTAGGATATTTAACTACATTAAATGGCTGGGGATAATATGAGCCTAGATTGCAATAAGATTAGGGATTGTCAAGCCAAAAACTGACAACCTTTCGATTGTTTGGTTTATTCTAAGACTTGTTTCATGCATGACCATTTATTTAAAAAAAAAAATGCTTTAGAAAAGATTATTCACCCTCTTGTTAAAGTCACTTCAATCTGCCGTGATTGAACTCAAAGTTTAGTTAGACTTTCAAAGTTCATAACTGTTGCTTAAATAGACCATCACACATGTTATTCCAGTTTAAAACATTTTGCTGTGCTTTTAAATGCAACTTTTCTTCTTTGCATGAACTTACTATGAGTTGCAGACATTTGATGTGTAGATACTGTTCAGGTATGTTATCTATTCTAGGGAACCTATGGCATACTATTATTCTCTTATGCTATGTTCTCTATGTCTCTGCTTACCTTAAAGCTGGAACTCGGCTGCAAAGTTCTACGACATAAAGTATGGAAATCCCCAGAAACCATAATGGATGGTCAATATTTGTTTTAATAGCTAATGTCTCCTTCTACCTCCTTCTCTCCCCCCACAGAGGACTAGACCAACTCAGGCAAAATGGTGAAAGTAGGTGTCAATGGGTAAGACACATTTTCATTTCACCCCTTAACACAACACACACAATCTAACAATGTATCACCCCCACACACACAGGGTTAGAATCTCCTACTCTGGCTTGACCTAGTGCAGAGCTTACGCTTTTGAACCAGATATCTATTTGAAATGGCAATCTCGCTAATATCAACTAATAAAAACAAAAATATAGGAATGAATACAATCAACATTTCATTACGTCATTCCTTACTAATGGCTGTACCCTGGTAACCTCACACAGGGAGTACTGATGCCCCTTCGAAAGGACCCGCCCTCTGTTTGCGAGAAACACAAGTTTCATATGATGCGCAAGTCATCCCCAATGATGTGTGGTATTCAGACGAGCCCTGAGAGGAGCTTGGCTTACATGACCCTCCTCTCTGTATCCTCTTGTGCCAGTCTTTTTTTAGCCAGGCACCCTTTGGAGGAAAGATCAGGGGTACAGTAGTGTCTTGTTGACATTCTGAACCATCAGAACATTTTAATAGCTGTCTTACTCTAAACTAGCTTGGCGACTAAAGAGCAGGAACTGTGTAAAGACTTGTGTTTTGCAGAAGGCACACACTGGTTAGCAGAACAGACACACATCCAGGGATGGTCACTCTGGTGGTCTCTTGTTCTCTGATGTTTTCACTAGTAGACAAGGGATCACCTTGTGCTTAGTTGAATAGAACAGTTTTATTGTCCAGTCTACAGAAAATGTGTCTTTGGCCTCACTACTCGCATATGTGAGGGGGGGGGTCTGCAGTTCCCCCTCTCCTATCCTCCTCTTCGCCTCCCCTCCACCTCTCGGAGGACAGTGCGTATCAGAGCCTATCTGTGAACCTGATTTTTCTAGTTAAAAAGTAACTACTAATCAAACAGGCCTCTCACTTCATGGGGAAGGATTACCACAGACAGGACTTTACTCCACAGAGAGTGAAGCCTCAGTCCTGTTCACTCTGCTGGCTGTGATACAAAACCCCCTGAACCCTGTCCTCTTTCTCTGGAAATACAGTATTTTGAGGTCACCACATGTTCATTTGAGATTTCTCTGAAAGCTCTTTATATCCTGTTTTCAATCTTTTGCTTCAGGTGCTACCTGAATGTTGTGGAACAGAAATGTCAGTTCAGTTGTATACATGACATTTCTATTTGTGACCTTTGAAACATGGCTCCCTACTGAGTAAGGCACCAGCTGTTACATTAGAATACAGGAGAGACAGATGTGGTAGTCCCCCAACTTCATTTGTTTTTCAATAGCGAGAGGTTTATGAAATTCCGTAGTATTGTTGAGGACTGGGTGTGACATCAATGATTAATGGAATGAATCGTCTTGTCCCCCAGATTCGGCCGTATCGGGCGTCTGGTGACCCGTGCTGCATTCCACTCCAAGAAGGGAGTTGAGATTGTGGCCATCAACGACCCCTTCATCGACCTGGACTACATGGTGAGTACCCTAAAGCCTACAATGGACCAGAGACTTCTAGCCCACTGAATCAGTAGAAAAATGTACTGATCCCTGACATGTATATAGAATTAAGGTTTTAAGACTTTGTGAAATATTGAGCTTATGTATAGATTACTTCTTCACCCTAACTTATTAAGTGGTTTCATTAACTTCAAGACCTTTGAATGTTGCTGTCACCCTGACACCCTCAATGAACAAACCAAGGCCCTGTCATAACTTAGGATCTATTAACAATAGGCTCACTTCCTCCTCCCTCTTCAGGTCTACATGTTCAAGTATGACTCCACCCACGGACGTTTCCACGGTGAGGTCAAGGCTGAGGGTGGCAAGCTGGTCATCGATGGACACAAAATCACTGTGTTCCACGAGTGAGTTCATTAATTTAGTAACAAATAATTAACTTTTTCTTTTCACATAAAAAAAAAATCATACAAATCAGCATCTGTAGAATATGCAGAAGAGACCTGAAGTCCCTTGTGGCCTTATGGAATGGCGCCCCCTTGTGGAATTCATAACACTATAAATGATAGTCTATTAGTCCATGCTGCTCTGCTTCCTCATAACATAACCCTGAACCTCCTCTCTCTCTCGTTCTCAGGAGAGACCCAGCTAACATCAAGTGGGGAGATGCTGGTGCCACCTATGTAGTTGAGTCAACAGGTGTTTTCACCACCATTGAGAAGGCCTCTGTAAGTATCCCCATCAGTAGACATAGCATCCAGAACTGTATGATATGGGAATATCATTAGAACAGAAATGACTCCTTTATAACATGACTTTACCCATCAGGCTTAACCTGCATGTGGTGCATTATGTTGAATACATACAATAACTAGGCAACAATATTTAACCTACAAAAAATGTAGTACTGGACTCTAACATCTCCTCCTCCTCCAGACCCATCTGAAGGGCGGTGCCAAGAGGGTTGTCATCTCTGCTCCCAGCGCTGATGCACCCATGTTTGTCATGGGCGTCAACCACGAGAAGTACGAGAACTCCCTCAAGGTTGTCAGGTGAGACCCTCTTCCCTCCGACTCAACACACACTCCCTCCACTTAACAGATACTATCTGCAGCGCCTGGCTATTCTGTTGCGGTTCAGACTATAATTTAGCACGTCTCTCTCCACAGCAATGCTTCATGCACAACCAACTGCCTGGCTCCCCTGGCCAAGGTCATCCACGATAACTACCACATCATTGAGGGTCTGATGGTACGGATTAAAACAACACCTGGGAACAATCACCTAGAGAGGGCTTACTCTGACATAACACCTGGGAACAATCACCTAGAGAGGGCTTACTCTGACATAACACCTGGGAACAATCACCTAGAGAGGGCTTACTCTGACATAACACCTGGGAACAATCACCTAGAGAGGGCTTACTCTGACATAACACCTGGGAACAATCACCTAGAGAGGGCTTAATCTGACATAACGACAGGTTTCACACCGACACAAGACACTAACAGTACAAGGGATGGACTGTTTTTAAGATCACAAACACACCATCTCTGTTTTTCTTATCCAGCCGCCCCCCACTACCACCTCTGTACCTCCTTAATGTGGATCACTCCGCTCTCTTCCCTTAACATCTCTCTCTCAGAGCACAGTTCACGCCGTCACCGCCACCCAGAAGACTGTTGATGGTCCTTCTGGAAAGCTGTGGAGGGATGGACGTGGTGCCAGCCAGAACATCATCCCTGCCTCCACCGGAGCAGCCAAGGCTGTCGGCAAGGTCATCCCCGAGCTGAACGGGTCAGTACCACAACCTCTAAATAACTAATAACAACCAGTAAAACAAGACAATTATAATACTAGTATCAGAAGTTCACAACCTCTAACTAGACACCAGTAAAACACTGATACAGCTGTACATTTACTTGTGACAACTTCTAACTAGACCAGTAACACATTTATAACACTAGTCTGCCACTACTACAGTTTTCCATCAATAGTAAAATGTATAGCAATGAAACAGACATCTGTCTAAGAACCAGTCATTTATTATGTCTGTATATCAAACTGTAGAGGAGTAAGTTTAACTTTGACCTTATGCTGCTGTCACCCCCTCTTCTTCCTCACAGCAAGATCACTGGCATGGCCTTCCGTGTCCCCACCCCCAACGTCTCAGTGGTGGACCTGACCGTCCGTCTGGAGAAGCCTGTGAGTAGCCCCTCCCCCTGCCTTACTAAACTGCCAATACACATGTCTGTCTCTATGGTGTACTTTACCTGCCAATACAATCAAAAAGATATCACTGTCCTAGGACCAGTTGTTAGACACAGTGACCACATCTTTAAATAAAGTTTGCAGTAAAGCCCATTGTTGAGTAGCCAAGACAATGCCTTAATTGATACATGATTAGTTAGCATTGTAAATTTAGGAACAATTTGACAACCCACCTCTTGTTTCCTTGAACCACAGGCCAGCTACGACGCCATCAAGAAGGTTGTCAAGGCTGCTGCCGATGGACCCATGAAGGGAATTCTTGGATACACAGAGCAACAGGTTGTCTCTTCAGACTTCAACGGCGACACCCACTCCTCCATCTTTGATGCCGGCGCTGGCATTGCTCTGAACGACCACTTCGTCAAGCTGGTCACATGGTACGCATTCATCCTCTGCAAATATACTCGCGAACACACCTACACATTCTTGTTGAGTGAAGAAACCTGACCGTGTCTCTCCTCTCTCCCCAGGTATGACAATGAGTTTGGCTACAGCAACCGCGTCATTGACCTGATGGCTCACATGGCCACCAAGGAGTAAAGCAACCAACCAAACCCTACTGCGCTACGCCATGTGACCACATATTTCCCATTCGATTGGACTATCGCCCTTGCCATGAGAAAGTTACCCGCATTAAACAAATAACTAACAATCACAACTAATTTATTTTTGTATTGTAAAGCCCCTGTTCTGGTCTTGTGAAAGGTGAGATGGAATCTGGGTGTGAAGAGATTTACTCTGTTTGTTGCACTGAACCTGCTTCATTCAGAAGCGGAATAAAAGTCCTCTGAGTAAATATGGCTTCCTGTTTTTCACTTGATGGGACAAAAGGAACATTATTTTGTATATAAATGTTGATAATGGGAAAGGACAAACTCTTAAATAATTCCTTCGTTATTTCTATTAAGCTAAGGAACCTGACGTGATCGACCACTCATCCACAATGGAAACACTATATTCCTGACCCTGGGTACATAGGAGTAGTTTAGGGACAGTATCTATACAATGAGGTTGCTCTGTAAACTAAAACATCTATCTGAATGTTCTCACTCTGATGCTAGCATATATCTGATCCGATTACTCTTGTAAGAATCTGTGCATTTGACAGAACAAGGATTTCAAACAACCCAGACACTTTAACTTCAGTTCTATGATCGCGTCACTTCCTCTGCCAGTTCTCTCTTCTCGACTCAAACGTTTATTGGTCGTGTACACAGATTTGCAGATGTTATTGCAGGTGCAGCGACATTCTTGTTTTCAGCTCCAACAGTGTAATACGTAGCAATACACAGAATCTTAAAGGTAGAAATTAATACATTTGTGTTCAATCAAACCCTTTCTGCACAGTTTCCTTTTCCATCAGTGTTAAATTCTCTTATTTTTCTCTCCCCCTTCCTGAGATGAATCATTATTTCTCTCTACACCCCCCCACCCCTCAGTTCAGTTCAATACCTGCTCCATTTGTTAAGCCAAGGGTGTTCTGGCATGACTAACTAAAGTTGACAATGGCCGACCATTATGATTACGCAATTGGCCTTCATAAAATATTCCCAATCGATGGTATTGACAAGGGAAGAGAGGTAAGCCAACTCTACTGGGCTTTACTTTTCTGAGACCAACAACCTCTAGACTAGGGGTTTCACAGCATGGTGGTCCTATGGGGGCTGCAGGAGGCTTGATTGCAGTCAACTTGACAGTGTGTATCAGGTGCTTTAGGTGGACTTGTGGTGCCTATAGAGAACGGAGGGAGGTATTCACGCTTTCACTTTACTCCACTATAGTGGACTTGGTGCTTAGTGAACAGAAGGGCTTAGAGAACACTGGGTGTCCATAGTAATTGATAATCATATATCATTCATTTTTCAAATGAACCACTTAATCAATTATAAGTAATGAATTAGTGTCTGTTAGCTTTAATGAGTGAAAATGCTGTCACATGTTCTACTAGTGACTAACACGGCATGACTTCCTGGACTAAGGTGTGAGTCAACAGGAGAGAGAACATGTTGATGGCTGAACACCTACTGCTACACACCAAGGCATCCTCTGATCGTAAAGCTGAACCTCTAAACATACACAGTTTATTGTAACCTTTCAAGTCAGACTTGTGTGTGTAGGTAGACTTTAAGCCCCATAAGAGCAGGCTTGAAGATCAGGTTAATGTTGTAGTTCAGTTTGCAGCCAGTAAGCTATGTATTTATTTCAACATCCCAGTGTCTTTCTCTCTCACGTCATGCTCAGACATGGCAGTCAGTAAGAGAAGGATTATTCTCCTGTAGTCAGATCACCATCTATCCATAATCTTATTGAAGAGAAGACGTGTGTCTCCTGGGTGTTGTTGCTCTCATTGTTAGACACAGACACATACAAATTATGAGTCAGTTACATGTGTGCTCTTATATCACAATTGGTGATATCTCTTCTACGGCATTCAGTTTAAACAATGGATAGAGAGATAAAGAGTGACAGAGATACACAGAGAGAGAGAGAGAGAGAGAGAAAGAGAGCATGGAAGAGCGAGAGAAAGAGATTGAGAGTGAGAGAGAGAGAGAGAGGGAGGTCAAAAAGGCTCAGATCCTTCCATTTATTTTCCCTCTGTGTGCCTTTTCAGACCACACACTCACTGATCATTTCTCCGCCAGATTGTCGACAGCAAGTTGATTTACTCTTCTCAGAAATAGAGCACAAAAATTGACAGAGGCTTAAGATTTAAAAAAGAGCTTAACTCACAACACAGACAGACTGAACAAAAGAGTGAGATAGGAAGTAAAAAAGAGAGGTAGAGAGGGTCAGGTTGACAGACGAAGAGGAAGGTGAGTAAGAATGCTCCTCTTGGTGTGTGTGTCACCTGTTGATTTCTCATTAGTGTGTGTGTGTGTGTGTGTGTGAGTGATCTCCTTTCAGCTTTGAACTGAAAAGTGAGTTTGATTCTGTGATAATAGTTGTGTGTTTCAATTGTCTGTCTCTCTTTTTCTCTTCCTGCTTTTCCAATTCTCCACTTTTCCCCTGATTGTGCACTTCTTACTTTTACACATTTCTGGCTGTAATATACTGGCTCACCCCCTGTCTCCCCTCTCCTCTCCCCTACCCTCTCTGCTCTCCTCTACCCTTTCCCCTACCCTCTCTGCTCTCCTCTACCCTTTCCCCTCTCCTCTCCCCTACCCTCTCTGCTCTCCTCTAAACTTTCCCCTCTCCTCTCCCCTACCCTCTCTGCTCTCCTCTACCCTTTCCCCTCTCCTCTCCCCTACCCTCTCTGCTCTCCTCTACCCTTTCCCATCTCCTCTCCCCTACCCTCTCTGCTCTCCTCTACCCTTTCCCCTACCCTCTCTGCTCTCCTCTACCCTTTCCCCTCTCCTCTCCCCTACCCTCTCTGCTCTCCTCTACCCTTTCCCCTCTCCTCTCCCCTACCCTCTCTGCTCTCCTCTAAACTTTCCCCTCTACTCTCCCCTACCCTCTCTGCTCTCCTCTACCCTTTCCCCTCTCCTCTCCCCTACCCTCTCTGCTCTCCTCTAAACTTTCCCCTCTACTCTCCCCTACCCTCTCTGCTCTCCTCTAAACTTTCCCCTCTACTCTCCCTTCTCCTCTCGCCTCTTCTCTTTTTTGCTCTCTCCATCAATATATAACTACCCCACCATTGCTGTCTCTACCCCACCATCTCTCTTTCTCTGTCTATATCCGCGTTAGCTAATACTATAGGGTATTTAACATCTCTAACTCTCACTCTGTTTTTCTGTGCATGTCTAGGGGGTTAAATCCTCTTACCTTCCACTTTCTAGCACATTCTCTGTCTCAGTACGTTACTCTCCTCCTCTCTCTTTTGACCTCTTCTATCTACTGGGCTTTACAGTAAAATCTCTCTCTGTCTTATTTTCTCCACCAGTTGATGTCTCTGGGAGGAAATGGCTCGTGGAGGGGCTCTGTCCCATCCTCCATCCCTCCTGCCTTCCTTTCTCACCTCTCCCCCAGCACTGACCTGGGAGTTGCCATCTTCCTCATCCTCACAGGTGAGTCAAATCTACCATCTGCCTACAACACATTCACCCCCTAGACACTATACCCCTATACCCTCTAACCACTGATAGAAATATGGTGAAAAATCCTCAAAGCGTAGAGGGCAAGTTTAAGATATTACCATACTACATCAAATAATTTCAGATCTATACAAGTGTCTAGAGACTTGGGCATAGAGGCTCAGGGTTGTTGGTTGATTTGAAATTAGGCATCTCTCCTCATCACAGACGAGAGATTCAGTGTTGGTGTCAGTTAATGTCAGAGTTTGGTTGGTATTCCTCCTGAGTAACTCACTGGTAGAATAATCAGAACATAATATGTACAGTGTAGAAGTATTAGGCTTGGCATAAGGTATATTTATGGGGGTGAAATTTGGTTCAGATAAATCAAGACAAAAAAACAATATGAACAAAATCTAATTTGATCCCAGAGGACTGAAAGGGTTTCGATATATAAGCTGGGCAACAGCTTTTCACATCTTAATCATCGGAATCTAGAGCCTACGCAGATGGCTGAATGGGTTTACTTTGTTTCAACACAGATCTGTCATCCATCAGGATCAACCTTTCTGATCAAGTCAGTCAGTGATCTAACTCTCTATGACTGTTTCCATTACGGAGCTGTGGAGACAGACTGAATACAAAGTGTATTAGCATAGCAACCCCAGGGTCACACCAGAGAGGAGAGGATACACAGAGAGAAGAGAGGACAGAGGAGAGAGGATACATAGAGAGAGGAAAGGAAAGAGGACAGGGGAGAAAGGAAAGGAAAGAGGATACATAAAGGACAGAGGATACACAGAGAGATGAGAGAGGAAATGAGAGAGGAGAGTGGAAAGGAGAGAGGAAAGGTGAGAGGAAAGAAGAGAGGAGAGAATACACATGAGGAATCACAGCATGGAACATTCCATACCTGTTGCTCCCAATAATTACCTACACAACAAATCAAATGATTCTATGAACAGCACCCTGCACCCCACTGGCCAGCCAACCAGCAACCATGTCGATTCAGCTAGAGCATTTATTCACTTTGGATTGGTTCCCCGATGCTTCCAAAGCCGCATAGTGGGTTGAGGGGTCAGGAAGGTAGCAGTGGTTGAAATATTAAATGACAGACGGTTTACTGACCCTTATTATACCCAAGAGCAGACAGTGAGCTGGTCTGTCTCTATGCTTCTATCTTTCTCTCTCTCCCTGTCGCTTCAAACCTCCTATCTCCCCGCTCCTCTCTTCCTTCTCTCCTCTCTTCTTCTCCAGGTGTAGTGTCAGTGGTTGGAAATGGCATAGTGCTGTTGGTTTACTGTAGAAAGAAGAAGAAACTCAGACCACCAGAACTCATGACTATTAACCTGGCCATCTGTGATTTTGGATACAGCCTCTTGGGGGCGCCATGCCTCATAATTTCCAGGTGAGCAATTCCTGTCAACCAATCTTCAATCCCCCATACTGATAGTATGAATATCAAACTAGACAGAATGATATGATGCAGATGTCTTTTATCCAGATCAATTGACCCATGAATCAGACAAGGTGCTTAGTGTTCCAACGACCAATGATCATTATCAGGTCTTTAACTCCTCCTCTGGTCCACCAGTGTGTCCCATGGCTGGGTGTTTGGGGAAGCAGGGTGCCTGTGGTACGGGTTGCAGGGCTTTGTTTTTGGGATCGGCTCCCTCATCACCACCTGTCTCATCTCTCTGGACCGCTGCCTCAAGATCTGCAGCTTCAGATACGGTCAGTGGGATTCCCTTCATTTCTTTTTGCTCTCTTTTTGAGTTGTGTGTACATACTTATTATATTCTTCATTTGATACATTTCTTACATATTTTCCCTTGGGAAGACAATGATAAAGTGTTGTTGAATCCCAAAAACATTTAGCTTCCGTAGGCTACATTTATCCTTCATCCTGCAAAATCTGGACCCCTACAAATCAGCCGGGCTAGACAATCTGGACCCTTTCTTTCTAAAATTATCTGCCGAAATTGTTGCCACCCCTATTACTAGCCTGTTCAACCTCTCTTTCGTGTCGTCTGAGATTCCAAAAGATTGGAAAGCAGCTGCGGTCATCCCCCTGTTCAAAGGAGGGGACACTCTTGACCCAAACTGCTACAGACCTATATCTATCCTACCGTGCCTTTCTAAGGTCTTCGAAAGCCAAGTCAACAAACAGATTACCGACCATTTCGAATCTCACCATACCTTCTCTGCTATGCAATCCGGTTTCAGAGCTGGTCATGGGTGCACCTCAGCCACGCTCAAGGTCCTAAACGATATCTTAACCGCCATCGATAAGAAACATTACTGTGCAGCCGTATTCATTGATCTGGCCAAGGCTTTCGACTCTGTCAATCACCATATCCTCATCGGCAGACTCGACAGCCTTGGTTTCTCAAATGATTGCCTCGCCTGGTTCACCAACTACTTCTCTGATAGAGTTCAGTGTGTCAAATCGGAGGGTCTGCTGTCCGGACCTCTGGCAGTCTCTATGGGGGTGCCACAGGGTTCAATTCTTGGACCGACTCTCTTCTCTGTATACATCAATGAGGCCGCTCTTGCTGCTGGTGAGTCCCTGATCCACCTCTACGCAGACGACACCATTCTGTATACTTCCGGCCCTTCTTTGGACACTGTGTTAACAACCCTCCAGGCAAGCTTCAATGCCATACAACTCTCCTTCCGTGGCCTCCAATTGCTCTTAAATACAAGTAAAACTAAATGCATGCTCTTCAACCGATCGCTACCTGCACCTACCCGCCTGTCCAACATCACTACTCTGGACGGCTCTGACTTAGAATACGTGGACAACTACAAATACTTAGGTGTCTGGTTAGACTGTAAACTCTCCTTCCAGACCCATATCAAACATCTCCAATCCAAAGTTAAATCTAGAATTGGCTTCCTATTTCGCAACAAAGCATCCTTCACTCATGCTGCCAAACATACCCTTGTAAAACTGACCATCCTACCAATCCTCGACTTTGGCGATGTCATTTACAAAATAGCCTCCAATACCCTACTCAACAAATTGGATGCAGTCTATCACAGTGCAATCCGTTTTATCACCAAAGCCCCATATACTACCCACCATTGCGACCTGTACGCTCTCGTTGGCTGGCCCTCGCTTCATACTCGTCGCCAAACCCACTGGCTCCATGTCATCTACAAGACCCTGCTAGGTAAAGTCCCCCCTTATCTCAGCTCGCTGGTCACCATAGCATCTCCCACCTGTAGCACACGCTCCAGCAGGTATATCTCTCTAGTCACCCCCAAAACCAATTCTTTCTTTGGCCGCCTCTCCTTCCAGTTCTCTGCTGCCAATGACTGGAACGAACTACAAAAATCTCTGAAACTGGAAACACTTATCTCCCTCACTAGCTTTAAGCACCAACTGTCAGAGCAGCTCACAGATTACTGCACCTGTACATAGCCCACCTATAATTTAGCCCAAACAACTACCTCTTTCCCAACTGTATTTAATTTGAATTTATTTATTTATTTTGCTCCTTTGCACCCCATTATTTTTTTATTTCTACTTTGCACTTTCTTCCATTGCAAAACTACCATTCCAGTATTTTACTTGCTATATTGTATTTACTTTGCCATCATGGCCTTTTTTGCCTTTACCTCCCTTCTCACCTCATTTGCTCACATTGTATATAGACTTGTTTATACTGCATTATTGACTGTATGTTTGTTTTTACTCCATGTGTAACTCTGTGTCGTTTTATCTGTCGAACTGCTTTGCTTTATCTTGGCCAGGTCGCAATTGTAAATGAGAACTTGTTCTCAACTTGCCTACCTGGTTAAATAAAGGTAAAATAAATAAATAAATAAATAAAAAATCCTTATCTGATATTTCTTCAAACATTTCATTACTTGAAATACATGTCTGATACTCAATTGAGAGAACAAAAGGGGTGACACAAAAGGATGTTGTTGACCCCTGACCCCTTTTAGTGGCCTCATTGACTTCCTGGTTTTCCCTGAGGCTTTCGTCAGTGGGTCAGAGCATAAACAAGGCCCTTGCTTTGAATATGCCCTTTATACTTAGCATGTCAGATGATTGATTTTGAACAGAATATTGAACAGAACCTCTGCATTTAATGATCTAATCTAAACATACACTATATATACAAAAGTATGTGGACTCCCCTTCAAATTAGTGGATTCGGCAATTTTAGCCACACCTGTTGCTGACAGGTGTATAAAATTGAGCACACAGCCATGCAATCTCCATAGACAAACATAAGCAGGAGAATGGCCTTACTGAAGAGCTCAGTGACTTTCAATGTGGCACCGTCATAAGATGCCACCTTTCCAACAAGTCAGTTCATCAAATGTCTACCCTGCTAGAGCTGACCAGGTCAATTGTAAGTGCTGTTATTGTGAAGTGGAAGTGAAGTGTGAAGTGGTTGGCCACCCAATGTCACAGAACGAGATTGCCAAGTGCTGAAGCATGTCGCTCGTAAAAATCGTCTGTCCTCTGTTGCAAAACACACTACCGAGTTCCAAACTGCCTCTGGAAACAAAGTCAGCGCAATAACTGTTTGTGGAGTAAAGCTTGCTGCCATTGGACTCTGGAGCAGTGTAAACGCTTCACCATCTGGCAGTCCGACGAACTAATCTTGGTTTGGTGGATGTCAGGAGAACGCTACCTGCCCGAATGCATAGTGCCAACTGTAATGTTGGGTGGAGGAGGAATAATGGTCAGGTTGTTTTTTTCCATGGTTCGGGCTAGGTCCCTTAGTTCCACTGAAGGGAAATCTTAATGCTACATCATACAATGATATTCTAGACGATTCTGTGCTTCCAACTTTGTGGCAGCACTTTCCTGTTTCAGCATGACAATGCCACCATGCACAAAGCGAGGTCCATACAGAAATGGTTTGTTGAGATCGGTGTGGAAGAACATGACTGGCCTGCACAGAGCCCTGACCTCAACCCCATGGAACACCTTTGGGATGAATTGGAACGCCGACTGCGAGCCAGGCCTAATCGCCCAACATCAGTGCCAGACCTCACTAATGCTATTGTAGCTGAATGGAAGCAAGGCCCTGCAGCAATGTTACTACATCTAGTGGAAAGCATTCCCAGAAGAGTGGAGGCTGTTATAGCAGCAAAGGGGGACCAATTCCATATTATTCAACTCCAACTCCATATTTGTCGTGTGGTCCAGTGCTGCAAGTGAAGACCTATTTAAGCTGCAGCTGACCCAGAACAGAGCGGCACGTTTTTCTCTTCATTGTAATCAGAGGGCTGATATACATATGATGCATGCCAGTCTCTCTTGGCTAAGAGTTGAGGAGAGACTGACTGCAGCATCACTTCACTTTATAAGAAACATTCATGTGTTGAAAATCCCAAACTGTTTGCATTGTCAATTTACACACAACTCTGACACACACACACTTATCCCACCAAACATGCCACCAAGGGGTCTTTTCACAGACCCCAAATCCAGAACAAATTCAAGAAAGTGTACAATATTATATAGAGCCCTTGTTGCTTGGAACTTCCTTCCATCTCATATTGCTCAAATAAACAGCAAACCTGGTTGCAAAAAGCAGATAAAGCAACACCTCACGGCACCACGCCTCTCCCTTATTTGACCTAGACAGTTTGTGTGTATGTTATTGACATGTAGGCTACGTGTGCCTTTAAAAAAATTTATGTAGTTCTGTTCTTGTCTATTAATGTTCTGTATTATGTTTCATGTTTTATGTGGACCACAGGGAGAGTAGCTGCTGCTTTTGCAACAGCTAATGGGGATCCAAATAAAATACCAATACCAATGCCCATGATTTTGGAATGAGATGTTGGACGAGCAGGTGTCCACATACCTTTGGTCATGTAGTGTAGTTTATAATCTGTTTGTCTGTATGTCCGACTCTTTCTTCATGCCCACGTTGTAGAGATAATTGGGGGCACTATTGTAAGTGCAGTTTTTGATATTTTTGATTGGGCCAGACTCCAGCTTGATCTTGTTGACCTGGAGATGACTTTTCAGTTATGTAGACACTAGGCAGCAATGATGTTATTGTATTGCTGGTTAGGGGTAGTCACGCAGGTAGCTATGGGAAAGGGAAGGTGGCCTAGTGGTTAGAGTGCTGGACTAGTAACCAAAAGGTTGCAAGATTGAATCCCGGAGCTGACAAGGTAAAAATCTGTCGTTCTGCCCCTGAACAAGGCAGTTAACCCACTGTTCCTAGGCCAGTTAACCCACTGTTCCTAGGCCAGTTAACCCACTGTTCCTAGGCCAGTTAACCCACTGTTCCTAGGCCGTCTTTGAAAATAAGAATTTGTTCTTAACTGACTTGCCTGGTTAAATAAAGGTAGCACTTTTTTTTAAAGGAAGGGAAGGGTTAATGTCAGGCAGGGTTAATGTCAGGCAGGGTTAATGTCAGGCAGGGTTAATGTCAGGCAGGGTTAATGTCAGGCAGGGTTAATGTCAGGCAGGGTTCATGTCAGGCAGGGTTAATGTCAGGCAGGGTTAATGTCAGGCAGGGTTCATGTCAGGCAGGGTTCATGTCAGGCAGGGTTCATGTCAGGCAGGGTTCATGTCAGGCAGGGTTCATGTCAGGCAGGGTTCATGTCAGGCAGGGTTCATGTCAGGCAGGGTTAATGTCAGGCAGGGTTACAGTCAGGCAGGGTTCATGTCAGGCAGGGTTCATGTCAGGCAGGGTTCATGTCAGGCAGGGTTAATGTCAGGCAGGGTTAATGTCAGGCAGGGTTAATGTCAGGCAGGGTTAATGTCAGGCAGGGTTAATGTCAGGCAGGGTTCATGTCAGGCAGGGTTAATGTCAGGCAGGGTTAATGTCAGGCAGGGTGAATGTCAGGCAGGGTGAATGTCAGGCAGGGTTCATGTCAGGCAGGGTTCATGTCAGGCAGGGTTCATGTCAGGCAGGGTTCATGTCAGGCAGGGTTCATGTCAGGCAGGGTTCATGTCAGGCAGGGTTCATGTCAGGCAGGGTTCATGTCAGGCAGGGTTCATGTCAGGCAGGGTTAATGTCAGGCAGGGTTAATGTCAGGCAGGGTTCATGTCTGGGCTACCAACATGCAACACTACATAAAGAAATGAAAAACCGTAAATATCACACACAACCATTTCAACTACTAGCAACCATTTTCAGGGCTCACTTGCAACAGATACCTTGGTCTCAATGAGACTCCCTGCTAAAATAAATGAAAAACGTGCTTCACTTTATTCATATCCCTCTCCTATGTGTCTGGTTATAATATAGTACATGCTGGACAATCAGGTGTCTCTCAAAAAATAGATCTTAATGAGAATAAATAATGGTGAAATAAAATAATAACATTCCTCCATCTCTCTCTACCAGGTCAGTGGATCGAGAGACGTCACATGTCCATGTCCATAGGGCTGGTGTGGTTCTACTCTCTATTCTGGGCCTCCCTGCCTGTTTTTGGCTTCGGCAGCTACGGACCAGAGCCCTTTGGGACCAGCTGCACCATCAACTGGTACTCCTGACTCTCTCTTAATAGACTCTGTTTTGATGTGTGTGTGTGTGTGTGTGTGTGTGTGTGTGTGTGTGTGTGTGTGTGTGTGTGTGTGTGTGTGTGTGTGTGTGTGTGTGTGTGTGTGTGTGAGTGTGAGTGAGTGAGTGAGTGAGTGAGTGAGAGAGTGAGTCTGCAGTTATTAAGGCATTCATCTCATCCAGCAGCAGCAATGCAGCCTGGGTACGAGGTTATAAAAGTATGTATAAATATACATCTTCTTCTTCCTCTTTTCTTTGAGGTGGGGGATGAGGTCATCTTTGATCGACAGGCTCTACATCTTGCTGATTCTGATCATGTGCTTCTTTCTCCCCACACTGACCATCGTCGCCTCCTACATGACCATTCTGCTGACGGTGAGAGAAACTGCACCCAGCTGATTCAGTAGGGGAGAGTCCAGGGAACTCAACTCAGACTCTACAGAAAACAGCATGCCATGTAACTCATTGATTGTCAATCAATCAATTGTCCTGGCATATTTTCAGTGGGGCACACTATAACGTATGGAATGCATGCTGAGTACAGTCCAGCAAGCATGATCTATTACCGTGATGGTGGACTCAATAGCTGTAGCCAACTGGTGGTCTAGCGAGCGTGGCCCTTGTGCATTTGTTTGTGTTTACTGACATGTCTCTCTGTGTAGGTTTACCGTTCTAGTCGCGCTCTGGCATCTATTCCCTCCTCAACTGTCACTCACACCAACAAAGACCTGAGACTCACAAAGGTATGTGGAAAGCAGACTATGTTAGAAGCTTAGTTAGAAGCTTAGTTACTGAATTGAAATGAAAGATGTCGTAACATCTGCTTTATTCCAGGCAGAGGAACTACCAGGGAATAACTTTTGTATTAACATTGTAACAAGTGTGTAAGTACAGACAGCACATTATATCTTTCTGTTGTTTCATGTATTGTCTGTCTGTCCCAGATAGCAGCTGTGGTGTGCTCCACCTTCCTCTTATCCTGGACTCCCTATGCCATTGTCTCCCTCTACTCTGCCTTGGCCCCCAAGGAGGAGCATTGGGCCGGGGAGGCCATGCAGGGAGGAGGCCCCTCCATGGGGACTAGAGGATCCACCGGGATGGCCTCAGCCTTCCCAAACATCCCCAGCATTATGGGTCTCCTCAATTGGACCTCCACAGAAAACTACGGAAGCAACTACGGAAGTGTCTACTACGACCCTGGAGAATCCTTGCGGGACGTGACCAACCCAGATCCATACTCCTATTCTGGCTTAGGCCACAGTCTGCCTGCTGCTTCCACGCGCAGTTCAGCCCCAGGCCAAGAGGGGGAGTCGGAGACAGGGCGCAACCAGCCGGTGTCCTGCTTGCCACCTATGGTGTCTCTGATACCAGCAATGTTTGCCAAGTCTCACTGCATGATTAACCCTTTCATCTACCAGATCATGAACAAGGAGTTCAGAGAGGATGTGTACGACATGCTGTTTGGGAGACAGAACGGGGAGAGGAGGAGAATGCAGGGAAGAGCAGGGAGCTACTCTGACAGTAAGGAGTCTTTCATAGCTACAGGTGTGGACTGGACAGGTGCAGAATGACTGATAACTCTCTCTCTCACACATTTTCTTTCTCTCTCTCTCTCTTCTCCTCTTTCTCTCCTCAGCCCCCAAAGGCAGCCTCTCCTACTGCCACAGCTGGCGAGGGAGGAGCAACCCCAAGGCCATGCCCATGGTGGAGTTGGGGAAGAAAGAGAGGGCTGGTGACACCATCTCGGTGGGGTGGGACGCACTGGGCGTGGCCTCGCTGGACACACAGGTCAACATGGATGGGCAGAGTCTGAGCGAAGCAGGGAGAGAGATGGGGGGTTCCACCTCTAGTAGTCTGATGACCGAGTGATAGAGGGAGAGATGGATAAGAGATGTTGAGAGGATGGAGGTGTTTAGGAGCAGAGGCCTCTTTAAAAACAGCTTTAAAATAAAACATGTTTTGTGTAAGAACAACCAGAGTATTGTATCATAGTGAGTGTTTTGAGTAGTGACTCTTTTTTAAATGTAGCCAAAACATTAGTATTATTATATAACCAACAATTATGATATGTAAAATATACACTATGTTGTATTTTTACATATTGTGTGTATTTTTTCCTTTATATCTAAGCACCAACAAGATGTCTGCTGCAGTTTTGAAAATGGTATTCCATCTTTTATTTTAGTCTATTTTGTAGTTTTTTTGTTGTCTTTGTCAACTGTCCTGATAGGCCTGTGGGTTATGGTTCACATTATAGTTTCATTCAATAGAATAGTGTGTAAAATTGTATGTGTGTATTTTGTAACAAAATAAAATCGAGCCAAGTGGGAAAATCTTGTTGCCTATGGTGTGACCATAAAAGAGGCCTTATGGAACTGTTCGTAGCCTACTGGGCACAGAAAACCAGCTACTTGTGTATTTACGGTAGCTTCCCAGGGGCCTGTTGCACAAAACTAGGATACGGGATTAAGCCAGGATATCTTGGTGATCCTGGCTCAATTGATCCGTAATCCGGTTGCACTAAAGATGGATAGGGGGCAGGAGGATATGTTATGGTATAAATTACCATGGAGATTTATTCTGTGGAGCTAGCCTGCTCCAGACCAGGCTAAATTCCAGGATCTATTTAATCTCATCCCTAATGTCAGTCAGCAGTCACCACAAATGGAAACCAATAGTTATTTCACTGCTCACTATACATTGTTATCACATATAACTAGACCCACTGTTATTATTTAAACGTTTGTGATCATTAATTTCAATGATTTTGGATAAAAAAAGATTTTTAGATGTTGCTATCATTAGATAATTTACAGTTTCCCATAGACTATAAGGCTATATATAAAATGATAGAATATTAGGGCCACAGAGGGGAAAAAAACACAAGTCATAATATTGTAACCAGTTGTTTTAAAGGAGGACAGTTGTTAAAATGACAGATGTGGGGCATTTCATGAAATTGTACTTCAGTATGGTTTCATAAACAAAGACATGCTGATGTGCCAGAATATTAAGTATCACATTGTCATAAGTATCAAAACTGTAAAAACAATATGTAGCTTTTCTGCAGAAAGAACCAGCCTCATAAATTTATGACTTTATCCTTTTTCTTCAGTGTGGCCCTAGTACTCTGTCATATAAACAAATACACATTCCATATGAATATAAAAACACAATGTGTAACATTATGTTCCTTTATTGAATAAGGACAAAACAAAGCAGGTAAACCATCAGCTCCTTTCGAAACTGAAGTCACAGTGACTCTACAAGATGGAAAGCACAGAATCCAAGCATATTATACAAAATGATACATACACATTCAAAGGTCTGTATATAACACACCCTGCATGTCTGCACACTAAAATAAATGCAGGACAAATCCATACACATCAACTGAACAGACAAATGAATGGATGCAGTAGCCTCCCTGCAGCCTTGTATTACACACAGTATACCGCACAAACATCATAAGAGGCCAAATTCGTCAAAAAACGAACCCAAAAAAACCCAAATTCCTCTGCCACCGCAGGACATATTTAACCAAAATTGAAAGCACACATACTAACTAAAATAATTCAACACATATTGGTCCCTCAGCAGCCGACCACTGTCGTCATCAGGGAAGATTGCCGGATTGTCCCAGTCCATGGCTGGTGGCACTCTGGGGGCCCTCTCCTTCCTCAGGCAGGCCACATTGTGGAGGACAGCACAAGCCACAGTAATATCACATGCCCTAACAGGGCTGACCCTTAATTTGTGAAGGCAGTGAAAGCGTGCCTTCAGGAGGCCAAAGGTCATTTCAACTCTGGCCCTGGTCCTGGCATGGGCATGGTTGTAGGCCTGCTGTGCTTCCTGGGGGTCTGTGAAAGGTGTCAGGAGAAAAGGCTGGCAGCCATACCCCCTGTCTCCCAGCAACACACCAGAGAATTCACCTGTCAACACAAAATCTCATCATTACTACCTCATAAACACAGTGATATTCTTGACACAGCCATGATGGTTATAAATAGGGGTTGTGTGGCTTACCTTGTGATAGATTTCAGAGGCCCGAAAGATTCTGGAGTCATGGACTGAGCCAGGCCATTTTGCCACAACATTGCTGATCACACAGTCAGCATTGCAGACCATCTGAAATCATAAGATGAGGAATATTACACCAATCAATGCACATCACTGGCAATGCAGAGTGTTCGTCAATGGACAATATCAAAAAGTTATGTTCACCTGAACATTAATGCTGTGAAAGGATTTCCTATTCACAAAATCGGCCTCATGGGCACCTGAGGGGGCTTTTATCCTTATGTGTGTGCAGTCCACTGCACCAATGACATTGGGGAAACCTGTCACACAAAGTAATGAGTATCCTACTATGTGTTAACAGTTGTCCTGTAATTTGTAGATCCTCTTACCTGCAATCCTATAGAACTCCTCTTTGATGTCACAGAGTCTTCTGTGGCCAGGGAAGGAGATGAAGACATCTGCTAATGCTTTGATAGCCAGACACACACTCCTTATTGTGCGGCAAATTGTGGCCTTGTTCAGCTGTTCTGCATCCCCCACTGAGTACAGGAAGGCTCCACTAGCAAAAAAGCGCAAGGCCACACAAACCATTTGCTCCACACTCAGTGCATGGCTCCGTGCAGTGCGGTGCTTAATCCTGGGACCCAGTAGTCTGCATAGATACCTGATGCCATCTGCAGAAAACCTGTATCTTTCATATAGATGGTCATCAGGGAAGGCCAGTGGGTCCAACCGGTCCCTGAAGACCCTTTCTCGCCTGAAGGCTCTCCTCAGCACAAGTGCTTCTTCATCCACCACATCTCGCACGAATGGGCATGCCATTGTCAGAGCAGAAAGGAACACACAATTTTGGGCCTTCATATAGGCTAGTGGCCACACCTGGTGCTGGGGGGGTGGGCAAAAGAGGGCGATGCCTTATAACGATGACTTGGTTGTACTGATTGCTGGGAAAATAAAAAAAACCTTAGAAAGATGCCACCGTCCTGTGTGCTCACAATAAGAGCTCATATGTCATGGCTCACTTGACTTTACGAGAATATACCTAATTTTTATTTAGAGCTGTGTCATCTTCTTGGAGCTGGGGGAGGAAAGAAAAATAATGATTAATACATTTGTGTTACAGTTAGCATACAGTGTACATTGAAGGCATATCTCACCTCCCTCTCAAGTTTTTTTTATTTCAAGGTCCAGTTTCCTAATTGTCCTCTTTTTTATTTCGAACTCCAGTGCAAGATTTTCCATCTTTTTCTTCTTGTACTGAATGTCTATGTCTGCCAGTTCTATTTGGCGCCGGAGGTGGTTGCCATACAACTTTCTGATAGCTTGTGAGCTCTGTGAACACAATACAATTAGCGCAGCTGGAATTTGGCAGGATGTGGTGTCCTTTTATTAATACGCACTATGTTGCCAGGCTGGTTTTCCCACTGTATAGCATCTGGGTCCTGTAAAAGAAATTAGATTTTTTGATTTTGATGAGGACTCCTCACCATTGTAGAGTAAATAGTACTTTCACAGTCTTAACATGATACCTCATGCCTTCTGGAATCCAGAGAGATGGTCTCCTCCTCATCATCGTCTCCATCATGTGCGGTTGCTGCTGCACTGGGGCATTCACCCTATCACATTTAAATCGGATTCATATTGAAGCTAGTAGACAAGACATGCCAGGCCTACAGTATGCCTTTGATGGAGTACTCACTGGATCAGCATCGTCTGGTGCTTGTGCTGGTGGCTCTAACAGGAACACAGTGCTGCCAGACACTGCAAGGCAATAGGTAAACCAAAGTCAGACAGTCCAAATTGATTCAATATGAATGTGGTTGTATCCCATGTAGAGATGGAAGGACATACCTTGAATGAAGCGGGTGGCATCTTGGGAGGAACCTATGCTCGTCTCTTTCCCCCCAGGGATCCCCTCTAAGACGGGCCTGCCTTTATTTAGCTCCAAGGCCATGTCCTCTGCTGGGGTAAGGTCAGCCTTTGGTGACCCACCACCCGTGCCTTGTCTGTGGGTATTCTTTTTCACTGCTAAAACAGTACAGACAATGTGTGAGCAGGCACCTTCTGGGTACAATATATGCTTGTGCTTTGTTAAATATTAGTCAGGGACCATACCATTCTGCAGAATGTTCTTGTATTTGATTTTGACCTGCTGCCATGTCCGTTTTGGCCCGTTCATGTTTAATCTACACACACACACACACACACACACACACACACACACACACACACACACACACACACACACACACACACACATTTAATGGAGTCACACTGCAAAAAATTACTTGGTATTTTTGTCTTGTTTTCAGTAAAAATATCAAAAAATGTATCATAGCTTTATACAGTGTGATGGAGTTACTTTACACAATTTCACTCATATCTGCAGTGCATTTCAATAAAAAATTTAACCGTAATTACATTACATTACATTATAATTACAGTACAACTGCATTTTTGGAGATGTGAATTAAATATTTGAATTGTAATTGTGATGTTTCAGCGGAGCGGTGAGTGTGTAATTGTGCACTACTTACGCATTCAGGCGGTCTGCAATACTTTGCCACGCTTTTTCTCTTTGCTTTATCACTGTGGCGGTGTTGCCTTTCTTCTTAATTATATCTTTTACCTCCTCGTATGCCTCCATGAGGATTTGTGCTTCCGACGGGGAAAAGTACGCGGCTCTAGTTGCCATGGTAAATCAGTTAATCTGTGATCTGTGGCGGGGTCTATTTGAGTGAGCCGTGAGCGCGCACCTATCCAGGATTGGTTTCACCTGGCTTAATGAATCCGTGTCTGCTCATCCTGGCTTGGTCTTTGTGCAACCAATTAAGCCTGGACGCACATGTTTTGGCTTCATTGAGCTCAGCTGAGTCATTTATCCCGGATGTCTTAATTCTACTTTTGTGCAACAGGCCCCAGCTCTCCAAATCTTGCAGCACTTGTTGTGTCTTGTGGACACTTTGGAGCCAGATAAGCGTTGACGGAAGACACTGGATTTATTTTTAATACATTAGAGATTTGCAGCATTTAACAGTACTTTCTCTCATATAGGCTGTATACCAAAACATTACTTTTCTGAAATACATTTGAGTGTTGTCGCCTGCGCATAGCCGTCGGACCGGCCTATTCGGCATTGTTTTTTGGGGCGACCGTTATCCAGCAACAGAGCCAGACAGGAAGAGCGAGGGAACTTATTCCACGAGCCTCTTTAGACCGACCGGAGATAAATCGAGGAAACATTCGTAATTAGAAACAGTTACGTAACCTGGTATAGGTGGAACGTCACGGATACGTCTGGTATCCAACAACAAGTCAACTTTCAGCCTGTCATTATTTTATTTTTGTGATTTTATACGGAGAAAATTACCGTCCGTTTTCATGCCAGATCTGCAGCGCTTTAGTTTTCCATACCATAGTATGAATCCTTTGTTAGAGGCGAACTCGCTTCTCCAACATCAACAGCAGCACAACCAAGGAGGACCGAGTCATCCGGATTCCCCCTCAGGCCTTCTACCCGAAGCCGTCTTCTGCTCGCCCGACCCGACATCTTTCTTCCTGGGCGACCATCCCGGACTGGGCTCGGAGTCTCTGCCAGGGTTCGATTTCACCACACCCTCACAAGCTTACCTGCATCTGAATCATAATAACCACTCTTATCATCGGTCTGTGCCCCAACCTCCTGCAGCGATGGCCCTGAGGAACGACCTGGGCTCCAATATCAGTGTCCTAAAGACTCTGAACTTACGGTTCCGATGCTTTCTGGCCAAAGTGCATGAACTTGAGCGAAGGAATAAGATTTTGGAGAAACAACTACAACAGGCGTTGGAAGCGAAGAACAGCTGTGATGGAAGTTGTTCTGAAAGCGCTAGACGGGCCCATACCCAAGAAACAGGTGTACAGACCGGGTTTGTGGGAACTATCCCGCTCAGGCCCGGGTCACTCCCGTTCCAAAACACCAATAACTCTGCGAGACGACCCACTCACCTCTTCACACCTGCCCTCAACACTGTCCTCACGCTTGAGTCCAAGAACAAAGCTGAAACAAACCCCACCGAACCGAATCATAATCCTACCATCACGGTAAGCCTATCAACCCCGACAATCGACTCTCCAGCCGGGTCCAATTCAATCACCAACGGGAAAACGGTTTTCAGTACTGGCACTGGAACCCCAACCAACCCGCCTCCCCGGTTCCTCCCCGGTACTATCTGGTCCTACAACCATACCCGCAAGTTCGGTTCTGGCGTGGAGACGCGCGTCACCAGCCCCGGTGTGTCCCGGGTCCAGCCGGACGGGGTCGGGGTCCAGATTGATACCATTACCCCGGAGATCAGAGCCCTGTACAACGTCCTGGCCAAAGTCAAGAGGGAGAGAGACGAGTACAAACGCAGGTAAATAGGATCAACCTTTGTTGATTTATTCACCAACGTAAGGCCCAATTAACGTGTGTGTCTGACGGGTGTAAAGGCGCATGGGGACCTAGAGTTGTGATTTAACGTCTCTTGGTAAAAGTCAGTTGATGTAACTTAGTGAAACTATAATAGGTGTACATGTATTATTTTGCTCATGCTACTTGGGTGAAGTGAAAGGCCCTGTTACAACAGATGGCCTCTGAGAGCAGCTGTGTCCTGCCTGTGTTCTGTCTATTTCTGCCACAGCCACCATTCTTATTTCTAGAGATGCAAAGGGCAGCTGGGGGAAATACCAAACATTATCAGACCATAACTGACTCAGAATGAAGTCATGTAACTGAGATCCAACTCAGGAAGGCTCTGTTTCAACAATCACACCAATGCTTTTGAAGTTCAAAGACCTTTGAACTCTTGAGTTTTCCACTAGCTAGTGGACTCCAGACCTAGGTCAGGGTATGCTTGATTTAGCTGTTTGTACTTTTGGGATTATTCCATTGGAACCAGGCAAACTATATAAATCAAGCACAGCTCAAGTATTTGAAGATTTGACTTATGGTTTGGCTTGGAGAAGGAATATCTGCTTAGTGCCCCTTTAGAAAAAAGGGGTAATGGGCCAAACACAGTGACAGGAATCTGATACAGAGACCATAATGCACCTCTGCATGTTTGAAATGGCTGCAGTTTGTATTCTATGACAGAACTAGAACCCGGACCGCTGAGTTGTGGCACTAGTAACAGCAGGGCTGTGGCTTCGATTCACGCTGCACAGGTCACATAGACATGGTCTATTCTGAAGGTATATGTTGATTTGGATAAATATATCTCAGTGACAATGCCATACCCAATGAATGTAAGGTGATAGACAAGCATGTATGTCCCATTAGGAAGGCTGGGTAGGGTCAGGGATTGGTTTGTGATCGGGAGGACCTGGGACAAGTGTGTGTTTGTGGCTGTTTTGTTTGTTTATTGTGATTTCATGAGGCATGTGACCTTACTGCCACCTCCAAGTGAGTCAAGTCCAGGCTTGTTTCACCTTCAGACATCCATATATCTGATAGCATCCGTACTGCACAGTCATTGATGTGATTTAGGCCTCCAGTGTAGTGAAATAATGTTATCTCTGTCATGAGTCTGTTGTTGTAGTAATGCAGTTAAATCTACCTGCAGGCAACATGTAGAGAGAGGGAAACCCACAGGACTATTAATTCACTTCAAGAAGGTAGTTTCAGTATAAGATACACCCCCTTCCCTCCCTCTCCTCCACTCTTCTTCCCCTGCCTTGTCCCTTGTT